>NW_006399843.1:29122-33651 GCF_000299155.1 Elephantulus edwardii
GAAAATAGTGCAACAATGAATGAATGGAAATCCAAAATCTCTGCAACTGTTCATTAAAATTAATAAAATAAATTTTTTTTTTTAAAAAAAGAAAGTGTTTGTCTCTGGAGAACAAGACTTAGTCTTGTGTAGTGTTGTGGATTGAATTGTATTCCCCCAAAATACACATTATAATATTAACACCTATGGTTACAGAATAGGGCAAGGTTCAGACCTGTTGTTCATAGGGTCACTATGACTGTTAGTCAATTTGATGGCAAATAACAACATACTTGTTGTTGTTATTGTTATGTGTCGTTGAGTCACTTGTGACTCATAGCAATCCTATGTACAACAGCCCTAAACCCTGCTCTATCTTGTGCCCATCTCACTGTCTCCGACACACCTACTCAGATTACCCAAGTCACTGAATCAATCGACCTTATAGAGGGTATTCCCCTCCTGTGCTGTCCCTCCACCCTCCCAAGCATGACATCCCTCTCCAAGGATTGGTTCCCCCCCTTGCAATATGTCCAAAGTATGTCAGATGAAGCTTCAGAATCCTTGCTTCCAAGGAGCAGCCTGGTTTAACCCTCTCTAGGAGGAACCTGTTTGTTTTCTTAGCAGTCCATGGTATATTCAATACTCTTCTCCAACACCACAGCTCAAAGATGTCAATTCTCCTTCTATCCTCCCTAGTCATTTTCCAGCTCTCTGGTAAAAGTGATTGCAAAAGCCATGGACTGTATCAGGCTCACCTTAGTCTCCAGAGTGACATCATTGTTCTTCAGTACTTTGGAGAGGTCTCTGAGAACTGACTTTCCCATCGCAATACATCTTTTAATTTCCTGGCTGCTGGTGCCAAAAGTGTTGACTATGGAGTGAAGTGAACTATAGCTGTGAACAGTCTCAATCTTTTCACCATCCTTATTGATGCTGCCAATTGGCCCAGTGGTGAGAATCTTTGTTTTCTTGATATTGAGCCTTAATCCATATTGAAGGCTACAGTCCTTGACCTTCTGCAACAAGCCCTTCAGGTCCTCCTCAGTTTCAGCAAGCAGGGTTGTGTCATCTGCATAATGCAGATTGTTGATGAATCTTCCTCTAATCCTGATCCTCATAGAGCCCAGCCTCCTGGATAATCTGTTATGCATATAGATTGAAAAGGTATGGAGATAGGACACACCCTTGACACACACCCTTCCCAACTTTGAACCATGCAGTGTTTCTTTGCTTTGTTTTGATGACTGCCTCCTGGTCCAAGTATAACTTTCACATTTCACATTAGAACGACCAAGTGTTCTGGAATTCCCATTCCTCTTAGAGTCAGCCACAGTTTGTTGTGATCCACTCAGTCAAATGCCTTTGCATTATCAGTGAAACTTAAGACAGTCCTCTGGTACTCCCTGCTTTCAGCCAAAATCCATCTAACATCTAGCTATAATAACCCTGGTACCACAACCCCTTCTAAACCCAGCCTGCACTTCTGGCAGTTCTCTGTTGATGTGCTGTTCCAGTCATTTTTTTATAATCTTCAGCAGAATGTTGCCTGCAGGTGATATTAATGATATTTTTTATAATTTCCACACTCTGTTGGATCACCGTTCTTTGGAATGGGAACAAATATAGATCTTTTCCAGTCAGCTGGCCAAGTGGTTGTCTTTCAGATTTCTTGATACAACTTGGTGAGCACATCCAGGGCAGCATCTGTTAGTTGAAATATGTCAATTGGTACCATCAACTCCTGGGGCCTTATTTTTTTCCAATGCTTTCAAAGCAGATTGAGCTTCTTCCTTCATCACCATAGGCTTTTGCTCATATGTTGTTTCAAGAAATTCTTCTCTGTCTGACAATTCCTTTCAGTACTAGTAAAATAAGTAAGTTTATTTTATATTTATTTCTTTTGAGACATAAAAGAGAGCAAGGGAAGCAAAAACAATAGAGTTAGGGGAAGATAAATGCCATGGCACATGAAGATTGCCAAGGAACCGTGGAATATAAACTCAAAGAAGACAAAGAATGCCTTCAAAGATAACAGAGAGAGCAAGCACAAGAACAAGCAAGCAAGAGCCTTCTCCTAGAAACTTCACTCTGAATTTGAGCTTCTAGCCTCCTAAACCGTGAACAAATAAATTTCTTTGGCAACACCATCTATTTGTGGTATTTATGCGATAGCTGCATTAGATGACTAAGACAAGTAGTAAACATTGGATCAAGGATCTGTTTTCTCTATTATCCTAGTAGTCCTAAGGAGCTCCTAATATATGCACACGGGACATTTAGACACACAAAAAGAATCATGAAATTTAAAGGGGAAAAAACCCCACAAAGAAAGCATTGCAAATGTGAAGAGACAAAAAGCTTGTAAGGATAAACTGACAGCACATACACACACACACACACAAGCACATACACATACACATACACAGAGAAACCTTTGATTTACACCAGTTGAGTCTCTAATATAGAACAAAAAAACGTATTGCGATGGGAAAATCTGCTGTTAGGGACCTCTCTAAAGTACTCAAAAGCAACAGTGTCTCTTTGGAGACGAAGGTGCGCCTAATACAGGCCATGGTCTTTGCACTCACTTGTTATGCATCAGAGAGCTCGACAATGACTAGGGAGGACAGGAGGAGAATTGACACCTTTGAGTTGTGGTGCTGGAGAAGAGTATTGAATGTACCATGGACTGCCAAGAAAACAAATAGATTCATCCTAGAGAGGGTTAAACCAGGCTACTCCTTGGAGGCAAAGATTCTGGGGCTTCGTCTGACATACTTTGGACATGTTGCAAGGAGAGACAGGTCTTTGGAGAGAGACATCATGCTGGGTAGAGTAGAGGGACAGCGCAGGAGGGGAAGACCCTTTATGAGGTGGATTGATTCAGTGACTGGGGTAATCGGATGGGTGTGTCAGAGGCAATGTGATTCGCGCAAGATAGAGCAGAGTTTAGGGCTGTTGTACATAGGGTCGCTATGAGTCGCAAACAACTCGATGGCACATAACAACAACAACAACAACAGCAACAATATAGAACAAGGAAGTTCTGGTAACTTAGTGGTAAAGAGTCGGGCTGCCAACCCAAAGGCAGGTGGTTTGGATCCACCAGCAGCTTCACAGAAGAAAGACGGACAGTCTCCTCTTGTGCAATTTTTACAGGCTCTGAAAAGTCACTGGAGGGTCAGCTACTATGGGTTGGTTCCAACTTGATGGCACCTAACAACACAATATAAAATATTCAAATTGTATTTCAGTATATGTGAAACATTTCAAAAGGTTATGCTAAACCTAGTGTTAAAATTCCTCTAGCTCACATATTTCCAGATGCCTAAACATATATTAAATAAGTATCAAGAATTGTCTTCCACCTGGTGACAGTCTGACCAGGATCAGTGAAGGTCACTCAGACTTGAAGAAGGTATTGTTGGCTCTGTTACCAACACAGTGCTGTCCCGCTCCTTTCTGAAGTGTCAGTTTGTGTCTTTTTTGGGTCTCCATAGAGAGAGGCAACTGACCACAACTTCAACCATCATTTATGTTGATATCAGGTCCTCTTTATTTACCTCTTGTTTATTTCAGTAGTTTATTATTTCCTTCTCTCTTTGCATGCTCCTGCTTTCTCCAATAAATTAAAAAAAACTTTATTGACTTTTTTTCTGGCATTGAAAGTATTGATAGGAGGTGAACTATCATACAATTTTTAATTATTTTTCTATAACCTAACACTGGAGGAACACTTCTAATACCAGAGTGACAGTTGATAATCCTTTGCTGGCCTTGTTCGGACTGATGATATTGTACTTGTCCACTGTCTCTCTTCCTACAGATATAGTCAATTTGATTCCTGTGTATTTTTGTTTGTTTGTTTTTAAGATATTTATAATGAGTAAGCTGTTGGTTCTACAAAATTCTGTCACACAATTTCCAGCATTATTTCTATCACTAAGCAGTATTTTCAACTATCCAGACTTCTTCATTGATTCCAACTTTTGCTTTCCAATCACCGATAATTATCAATGCATCTTGATTACACACTTGGATTGCATGCTTGATCAATTTCAGACTGCAGGAGTTGGTAGAGATCCTTGGTTTCCTCATGTTTTATTTTAGCGGTTGTTGCATAAATTTGAATAATATTAATTTAATCTTCCTTGTGTGTGTGGATATAATCCTGCCACTGGCAGCATTGTACTTCAGAATAGATCTTGACTTATTCTTTTTGATAATTTGCTATAATTTCTCTTCAGTTTGTAATTTCCAGCATACTGGATTATATGATTGTCTGATTAAAAATGACCAATACTAATCCATTTTAAATGACTGATGTCTTGAATATCAATCTTTATGCATTCCAATTCATATCCCAATTTTCCTAGAGTCATATATTCCACATTCTGGTTATTAATGGATATTTATATCTGTCTCTTATAATTTTGAGTTGCACTATACTAGCCAAAGAAGATCCTTCACTGGCTGAAAGTTTACTCCATCCCTGCCATTAAGATTTATACTACTCCACTCTGCAACCCTCATTGCATACTCCTACG
>NW_006399843.1:33921-35891 GCF_000299155.1 Elephantulus edwardii
GGGGGAGGGGTTTGTGCGGGGAGAAGGGTGCAACAATGAATGAATGGAATCCCAAAATCTCTGTAGATGTTCATTGAAATGAAAAATAAACAACCTAAGGAAAAAAAAAAAGATTTATACTACTTTGAAAGGGTAGTTCTTCTTCAGCCATATTTTTATTGTCTTCCAGTTTGAGGGACTCATATCTGGCATAAATGTTACTACAATGTTTTCTGTTATTAATAAGATTTTTCAGAGGCCCATTATTTCAAAATTGGATGACCAGTCCCGCATCCTGATCTGTCTTCTCACAGAAGCTGTACTGAAACACATCCACCATGAGGGATCCTACTGGTATTTGAAATAGTGATGGGATATCTTCCAACATCACAGCAACACAATAACCACTATATTATGGCAAAGTGACATAGTAGATATGATGGTATCTTTTTATTATATTTACTCAATGTATATGTTGAGCATATAAAGTCTGAACTGTATGAAAGAGTTCTGGTGTCCCAGTGGCAAGAAGTTGCACTGCAATCCCAAAGATACGTGCTTTGAATCTACCAGCTGCTCCACAGAAGGATGGTCAATCTCCTTCCATGCGATTATAGCTGCTTCTGAAAACTCACTGGAGGGTCAGCTATGGGTCAGTTCTGACTCAACAGTACACAACAAAAACAATACAAAGATCATAGCATCAGGATGTGTAGAGGATTCATTAAAAATGTGCAACGTACAGATGATGGTGCAAACTTGCTCCCTGAAAGTGAAGACTTGAAGTTCTCCCTGATGAATTTGAAAGACTAGAGAGCCTTCAGTATAGATTATACCTCAGCATAAAGGAAACAAAAATACTTACAAGTTGAGCAATACATAATATGATAACCAAAGAAAAAACTGAAGTTGTTAAGAATTTCATTTTATTTAGAATTATGTCTTTCGTTTGTTTTCCATACATTTTTTACCTTCTTAAAAAACTATTCTAGGGAGGGAAAAAAGTCCTCTCCACCACTGCTGGAAGAACTTAGCAATGATGTTATTCCCTGGTCAATAAGTTTCCTGTCCCAGTTAATGAAACATCCTTTTTTAAAAAAGTCTTAAAAATTGTTCTAATTTGCCTTTTTCAAAGCGAAGCAAATATTTTTACTGCACTGTTTTAGTTACTCTATTCAATTTTTTTTAACTAATTAAAAAGTTATTTTCTGGGTAAGGGCCATGGGGATTACAATATCCCAAACCTCAAATCCTCTAGCTTCAAGTAAATGACACGGTGACTGTAGTAATTGACACAGTGACATAGGATTGGGTAGAATTTCACTTTATAGGCCTTCCAGGAGTCAGAGCCAACCTGATGGAACCTAACAACAACAAAGTCATCATTAATTTATCAGACACTACATCAGTCTAACATTCAATTATGAAAAATATAACAACTTTGCTAGAGTATAACACTATTTCCTTTTATATTTTGTACATTTTCCCATATATATGTATATATATCTATCTCCTCTGTTACAAACTCAATAATACCACATTATAATTATTACTATAAAGACCAATTATTAAAAAGAAACTAAAAGCAGAAAAGAGAAAATTCACAGAGCCTTTTATATTTAGCAGTTACAGTCATCATTTCCAGGATCTTTGTGTCTTCCTGTATATTTGAATACCATTGGGTGTTGTTTCCTTTTCTTACATGGAGAGCTTGCTTCAGTATTGTTTAAAGGGCAGGTCTTCTAGCAACAAATCCCCTCCACTTTTCTTTGGCAGTAAATAGCTTTAATTTTGAGACTAGTTTCACTATGTATAGAACACATGGTTAATTTTTTTTTTCTTTCAAGATTAACAGATGGAGAAAGTTCAAAATAACGCCAGGGATGCATCCTATCTCCATACCTTTTCAACATATATGCAGAACAGATTATCCGGGAGGCTGGGCTCTATGAGGAGAAATGTGGGGTCAAGATTGGTGGACGATTTATCAA
>NW_006399843.1:36731-50825 GCF_000299155.1 Elephantulus edwardii
TATGAGTCGCAGGCGACTCGACGGCACATAACAACAACAACAACAACAACTTTAGTTCAGTCCCACACCACACCACCAGGGTCTCCTTTAAAAATATCTATATAGAGTAGTTCATAAGAGACAACAGAGTTCCTGGCTTTGATTTCCACAAAACTTTAGATGCACAACCCTCCACAACCTCTGAAGGCAGAGATATATGACTGGGCTCCAAACAAGAGGGGGAGTTAAAAACCATTGGTTAATCCACTCATATCTCCCTTACCTAACGCCCTTCCCACACTCTGGAGCCAAGTGTACTCTTAAAAACTGGAATCGTAAAGACTTTGGGTTACATTAAGTTTAAAAACTAAACAATGGGATCACCCAGAGTTCTGAGAAGCAGATTGATGTTTTGCCCTTTCTGCCAGGAGGTGGACTATTTCTTTCCTGTGAATATGGCCAAGCTCAAACAAAGACTTCACATGCTAATATAGAGAAATTGTTAAAAACTAAAAAATAAAATAAACTGTCAGACAAACATTACTATAATCTATTTCTTCAAGTATCTTAAGTATCTATTGTTCAAGTAATTGATCCCGAGGCTCAGGCATTGACAAATTCTACCCAGACAAGCAGAGATTCCAGTTAATTACATCTACCCCTCATTAATCTACATGGTTACATTCCAAAGACCAGGCCATTACGCAAAAATGGAGGATGACTGCATTACTACATAACAGATTACATCCTTGCACCACTGTCAACTTATAATACTGTTGTTGTTGTTGTTATGTGCCGTCGAGTTGCCTGCGACTCATAGCGACTCTATGTACAAGAGCCCTAAACTCCGCTGTGTCCTGTGCCAATCGCACTGTCTCCGACACTCCCATCCCAATTATCCCAGTCACTGAATCAATCCACCTCATAGAGGGCCTTTCTCTCCTGCGCGGTCCCTCCACCCTCCCAAGCATGATGTCCCTCTCTGAGGACCGGTCTCTCCTCACAACATGTCCAAAGTAAGTTAGACGGAGCCTCAGAATCCTTTCCTCCAAGGAGCCACCCGGTTTAACCCTCTCCAGGACAAATCTGTTTGTTTTCCTAGCAGTCCATGGTATTCTCAATACTCTTCTCCAGCACCACAGCTCAAAGCATCAATTCTCCTTCTATCCTCCCTGGTCATTGTCCAACTCTCTGATGCATAACAAGTGATTGCGAAGACCATGGCCTGTATCAGACGCACCTTAGTCTCCAGAGAGACACCACTGCTCTTCAGCACTTTGGATAGGTCCCTAACAGCTGACTTTCCCATGGCAATGCGACTTTTAATTTCCTGGCTGCTGGTGCCAAGACTGTTGACTATGGAGCCAAGCAAACTAAAGCTGTGTACAATCTCAATCTCTTCACCATCCATCCTGATGCTGCCAATTGGTCCAGTGGTGAGAATCTTTGTCTTCTTGACATTGAGCCTCAATCCATATTGGAGGCTGCATGCAGTCCTTGACACTTTGCAGCAGGTGCTTCAGGTCCTCCTCAGTTTCAGCAAGCAGGGTTGTGTCATCCGCATAACACAGATTGTTGATAAATCGTCCACCAATCTTGACCCCACATTTCTCCTCATAGAGCCCAGCCTCCCGGATAATCTGTTCTGCATATAGGTTGAAAAGGTATGGAGATAGGATGCATCCCTGGCGTACGCCCTTCCCAATTTTGAACCATGCAGTGTTCCCTTGCTCTGTTCTGATGACTGCTTCCTGGTCCAAGTATAAGTTTCGCATTAGAACGATCAAGTGTTCTGGGATTCCCATTCTTCTCAGAGTCAGCCACAGTTTGTTATGATCTACACAGTCAAATGCCTTTGCATAGTCAATGAAACACAGATAGACATTCCTCTTGTATTCTCTGCTTTCAGCCAAGATCCATCTAACATCAGCTACAATCTCTAGTACCACAACCCCTTCTGAAACCAGCCTGGACTTCTGGTAGTTCTCTGTTGATGTGCTGTTCCAGTCGTTTTTGGATAATCTTCAGTAAAATCTTGCTTGCATGTGAAATCAGTGAAATTGTTCTGTAGTTTCCACATTCGGTTAGGTCGCCTTTCTTTGGGATAGGAACAAATATCGATCTCTTCCAGTCAGTTGGCCAAGTGGTCGTTCTCCAGATTTCTTGGCACAAGTTGGTGAGCACGTCCAGGACAGCATCTGTTAACTGAAATATGTCAATTGGTATACCATCTATTCCTGGAGCCTTATTTTTTGCCATGTCCTTCAAAGCAGCCTGAACTTCTTCTTTCATCACCACAGGCTCTTGCTCATATGTTGTTTCATGAAATTATACTATTCTAAAACTGAGGATCCTAGGACTCAGTTGTAGCCTTAACCATCACAGCCAGTGTTAACTCTCATAATGCATCTCAGCATTCGTAACATGTATTGTTGTTGTGCACCATTGAGTGGTTTGAAACTAACTTTGGCTGTTCGTACATTGCTATGAGTCAAATCGACTAACTAATAATTTTTCAGGATTACCTATTGGTTAAAAAGTTCTGGTGGAGTGGTTCACAGGGAGCTGTGCTGCTAATTCAAAGGTCATGCCTCTCTGGAGGTTGGAGTCCATCAGTCATTCCATGGGAGAAAGATGGGTAGTCTTGGGAACTTAATGGAGGGTCAAACACAAGCTGATTCTGATTTGACAGCAATGAATTTAGTTTTTTGAGAGCAGATTTCCAGTCCCATCTTCCAACGCAGCTGTGGATCAGTTCAAACTGCTAACCTTTCATCCCATGGTTTGGCTACTAGCAATAATTCTGGCTATGACTGCCTAATTATGAATGACAAATAATATCTCACTCTGTTTTTAAAGATACTAAGCAAGTCATAGAATTCTAAAGAATAAGTGCTTTAAACTAGTACCAATTATCTTCAACATCACCATAATGGACCCACTGCTTGATAGTTCAGATCTGTATTATCTCTGGGAACCAATTTTCTTTCCACGTTTCTGCCTTATCCAACCATTTTGAGGCATTTAGAGTAATTTGTGCTCCTAATTATTTATTTATCACAATCAAATCCTCAGTAATCACATGAATTGATAACATCCATTAATTTGGCTGATAATACAGAAGGAACTCTTCATTGTTAAAATTTTGTCAGGATTGCATATCTTTCACTTAAATCCCTTTTTCCTCAGTTGTTGTTTGCTACCTTTGAATCAGCTCAGACTCATGTGGCCCCATGTTGATTGAAATGTTTTTCAATCCCACTAAAATTAATTGTTGTAGTCACTGTATATACTGAGTGTGTTCCAAGAGGGGCTCATCTTTCAGCCTTAAATCCAGCGCTATTCTGTTGTGATCCCTAGGGCGTTCATTAGCTATTTTTTTGGAAGTAGATTGCTTGGCATTTCTTATAAGTCTGTTGTAGCCTGTAAACCTGCTAAAATCTGTCTACTATGTGTGATCCCCTGGTGACTTAGCGGTAAGAAGCTATGCTGCAATTCTGAAGGTCCATGGTTTGAATCCACTGAAGAAAGATGAGCAATCTCCTCCTGTGGATTTGACTGTCTCTAAAAACCTGCTATAGATCAGTTCCAACTCAACAGTGCACAACACAAACAACAACTCATGATGTAGCCTCCAGCATCGTAGTAATATCCAAGTCACAAGACAGTGCAACAAACAGCAAAATGGTGGCCTTCCTCACACTCATTGTTGTTAGGTGCCATAGACTTGACTACAATTCATGGTGACCCTGTGAAGACCGATCAAACTCTTGCTCTAGCCTATGCTATCCTCACAATCTTCACTATGCTCCAGGCCATTGTTGGGTCACTGTGTCAATTCATCTCTTTGAGAGTCTTCCTCTCCTTCACTGACTCTCCAACTTTCTACCATGATGCCTTTTTCCAGTGAGTGTTCCATCCTGACAACATGCTTACAGTATGAAGTTTCACCATCCTTGCCGCTAAGCAACACCCCGGTTGCACTTCCTCAGAGACAAATTTGTTTATTCTATAGACAGTCCACGGTATATTCAATACTATTCACCAACACCAGGATTCAAAGATGTCAATCCAGCTTTTTTTCATGTTCCAACTTTCACATGCGTATGAAGCAATGGAAATACTGTAGCTTCTGTTTTTAAATTAAATTCTGGCTCTTTAGGGCGTTAAAGAGGTACCTGAAATCAGATTTGCCTAATACAACATGATTAAATTTTTTTAAAAATAAATTTATTGACTGCTATTATCTGGATGTTGATTGTGGACTTTTATCTATAAGTTGCCTCTTTTCCTATTCATCTTCTTGGCATATATGAATTATATATGACATATATGAATTTTATATACAATCATGCTGCCACTCAATAATATTCATTCGCAGAAATTTATTTTGCACATGCAGTGAGACATCCACATAAATGGGCTTCAATCAAAGGGTTAAAGAAACGTGTGTTTTGGATAAGACAGCCTTGAGGTCAACTTCCTGAGCTGCTGCAGCTGCCAGCAACACCTCCTCCTTGTTATTCCCATTTAGTCAGAGCCTCAATTCCAGATCACCCAGATAGCTTATGCTATGAATAGACGTCAAAGATCACCAGATGTTGAAAAAGATGTTTCCTGTTAACAGGAAACTCACCGCCATAAATTGGTTCTGACTCATAGCAGCTCTCCAGTGGGTTTCTAAACTGTAAAGCTCATTGGCAAGAGACTGCCATCTTTGTTTCTTCTTCAGAGCCACTGGTGGTTTCGAACTATAGGAGAGAGACCGTCTTTGGATTAGGAGTCCAACTAGCTATGTACTATACTTCCAGAGTTACCCATTACTAGGAAAGAAGGAAAGAAAAAGAAAAAAAGAAAAACCAGAAGCTACTTGTCTTACATCCATCTCCCTTTCCATATTTGCTTTTTATCACCCATTTTGGAGCTCCCTCCAGGCCATGCCCGTCCATCTTTTCCCACCAGCCTCTGATCATTCACTATCATTTCCATTATTCCCACTTCTTTTTGATGACTGCATCCTCTATGTCCTCAGAGTTAGTCATTCAATTCTTCTGGAGCCTTTGCTTTAGCCTGGCCCTGTTCTGGGTCACATTCGTCCACTTATATGTCTTTTTCCTCCCCATCCTTCCACTCACTGCATTCAGTTAGTTTCTGAGACTCTGGTAGTGACCAGAGGAGTAGACCACAAATCAAGCAAGACATGGCAGGTAGAGGAGGCTGAGGCTACTGGCGAGATGCCTGTAGTTAGTAACATGGCAGGTAAGGCAATGGTTACCAAGGCTAAAACTCCTGATACAGTGGTGGCTGAGGAGATGGTAGCTGCAAATGTGGCCATAAGCATGGTAGTTAAGGCAGGAGTGGCAAAGACAAAAATAGCCCATTGACAGCTGGTGACATCTTCTCTTAGCTGACATTGATAATAGTAACTGAGGTGGCTGCAGCCCAAGGACAACAGGCTTTATCAGTGACTGGAAAAGTAGTTACTGCAGGTAAAGAGGAGATGACACAGTTATGATGACAGGAATTGGAGATAGGAGTTTCCCCCAATGAGTAATGAGTTCTTCCTTATATCCTTAAGGAAACAGAGCTGAAAGCAGAAGAAAAGGCAACTGGCCATCTGCAGCTATGTTGTTGCTGTTAGGTGCCGTCAAGTCGACAATGATCCATATCCATTCTGTGAACAGTTCTGTACCCTGCCCTGTCCTGTGCCATTCACATCATCTCTGACATACATGAGTCCATTGTTATAGTCATTGTATCAATCCATCTTGTCAAGGGTCTTATTTTCTTTTGCTGACTTTCCACTTTTGCAAGCATGACTTTTTTCCCCCAAGGACTGGCCCCTGCTAACAATATGTGCAAAGAATGTGAGATGAAGGTTCACCGTTGTTGCTTCAAAAGAGCACTATGGTTGCACTTTCTCTAAAACATACTTGTTTTTTGACAGTCCGTGGGATACTTAGCACTTTTCTCCAACATCACAACTGAAAGGAATCAATTCTGTTTCTATAATCCTTTTTCATTGTATAATTTTTAGATGCATAACAAGTTATTGAGATATCTATGTTACTGGACAATTAAAACAAACTTTCAAGGAATATTCAACCTGAATCCTTCCAATCATATGGAGATTTTTGAAAGTTTTTTCTTTCATTTATTATGTTTAATTTGTTTGTGTATAAAGGATGCTCATCTAGATAACATAATTATGAAAAAAAAAACAAAAGGGGGAAATATGGGAAGCCAATACTAAGTATTTACAATAAACTGAATGCTAGTTAAATAAAAAAAATGCTTTGCAAATTAAAAAAAAAAAGGAAAAATCTATGTTACACGCACCTTAGTCTTTAATATGACATTCTTGCTTTTCCACACTTTGGAGAGGTCCTTGATGGCACATTTTCCCAGTGCAACATCTTTTCATTTCTTGACTGCAGGTACTAAGAGTTTTGATTGTGGATCTAAGATGACATAATTGACAACTTCAATCTTTTCATGATGTTGCCTATTGGTCCAATGGTGAAATTTTTGTTTTCTTTTTTTTTTTTTTTTTTTTTTTGTTTATCAAAATATTTTATTTACGAGACCTCTCAGAAAAGACGCCCAGGTGAGCCAGACACCCCGGTGGTGCCCCGGCCTGCCTCCTTTTTGGTTGTTTTCTTGATATTGAACTGCAATCCATATTGAAGGCTGTAGTCTTTGGTCATCCGAAGCAAGGGCTTCAGGTCCTCCTCACTTTCAGCAAGCAAGATTGTGTCATCTGCATAATGCAGGTTGTTGATGAGTCTTCCTCCAATCTTGATGCCACATTCTTTTTATAGTCCAGCTTCTCAAATGATTTACTCAACATACAGATTGAATGGGTATGAAGAAAGTGTACAGCTCTGATGAACACCTTTCTTGATTTTAAACCATGCTGTGCTTCCTTACTCAATTCACACAACATCTTCTTGGTCCAGGTCCAGGTTTCACATAAGCACAATTAAGTGTTCAGGGATTTTCATTCTTCTCACTGTTAGCCTTAATTTTTATAATTCACACAGCCAAATGCCTTTACATAGTCAATAGAACATAAATAAATAGACATCCTTCTGGTATTTTCAGTTTTCAGCCAAGATTTATCTGGCATCAACAGTAATATCCTTCATGACATAGCCTCTTCTAAATCCAGCTTGAACTTTGGAAACTTTTTTGTCGATGTACTGTTTTAGCTTTTTTGGATAATCTTCAGGAAGATTTTACTTGCATGAGTTAGTAATGATTTTTTTGTTGTTGTGTACCACCAAGTCATAACCGACTAGTAAAATACAAGCTTGGAAGCAGGAGTGGCATCCTCTTCCGAAATAGCTTACTTCTGGAAACTCTATGAATATGGAGAAACAATGAAAGTTATACAAGTGTTCAGGTCTTTCATTCATAGGGTCACTATGAATCATCTATGACTTGATGGCACTTAACAATAACAACAACAATAGATTTGTATATTAAGAGGGGTGTGTGTGTGTGTGTGTGTGTGTGTGAATGATCAATGGAGACAAAGATAGTGGTGAAGACTTGCAGGGTGAGAGTTGAAAGTCAGTGTGACCCTTGCCCTTCGTTTTTGACCTAGGATAAAATACAAATCCAAAACCTGTTGCCATCCAGTCCAACTCATAGTGACCCTCTATTGAGTTTCTGATACTTTGTGGAATAGACTGCCCATCTTTCTTCTTGGGAGCGGCTGATGGATTTGAATTGTTGACCTTTGGCTTAACAGACTGAGATCTTTAGAATAAAATCAGAGGAGGAACAAAACCTGCCAGAAAGTAATGGGACCATGTTACACTTCGCTGGAAAACCTTTGCTAGTAGAATTCAAGGCCTCTAGAAAAGGAAAGAGACATTATCTAGGAAGCTAGGAGCTCCAGGCTGTTGATTTAGGACCACTTCCTCCTTAGTCCTACTCATCAACACTGACAGGCCCCTCTATTAGCAATCAAAAGTTTAAGAAAAGTCAGGACTGATGCACAGTTGATCCCACAGCAGATTTTCAGAGGCTGTAAATCACACGGGAGGAGCCTTCCCACCTTTCTCATGAGGAGCAGATGGTGGATTCGAATGGCCTGACTTTGGGTTGGCAACACAACTCCCTATTCACTAGGAGAAGAGGATGAAGTAGGACAGACTGAGCATTTACTTCACAGTCCTTACTCTTACAGTGATTCCCTTATCCTACATTTGAGAATAATCTTTTATAAGTGAACAATTATATGAAATGGCATCATCATGATGGATGGTAAAGAGATTGAGATTGTTAACAGCTTTAGTTTGCTTGGCTTCACAATCAACACTCTTGGAACCAGCAGCCAGGGAAAGTCTGCTGTTAGAGACCTTTCCAAAGTACTGAAGAACAATGATGTTAACCTGGAGACTAAGGTGTGCCTGATCCAGGCCACGGTCTTTGCAATCACTTGCTATGCATCAGAGAGCTGGAAAATGAGTAGAGATGATAGAAGGAAAATTGACCCCTTTGAGCTGTGGTGTTGAAGAAGAGTATTGAATATACCATGGACTGCTAAGAGAACGAACAGGTTCATCTGGGAGAGGGTAAAACCAAGCTGCTCCTTGGAGGCAATGATTCTATAGCTTCATCTGACATATTTTAGACATGTTGCAAGGAGAGACTGGTCCTTGTAGAGGGACAGCATGCTTTGGAAGGTGGAGGGACAGCGCAGGAGAGGAAGATCCTCTATCAGATGGACTGATTCAGTGTCTAGGGTAATGGAGGTAGGTGTGTTGGAGACAGTGAGATTGGCACAGGACAGAGCAAGGTTTAGGGCTTTTTACATATGGTCACTATGAGTCACAGGCAACTAGATGGCACATAACAAAAACACCAACACCACTTTTCATTCAATCAGAAAGAAAATATTTTGTCTGAATATTCATGAAACTGGAAAGTTGCTTAATTTAGAAGAGAGTGGCATTTACTCCTACTATGTAACTATTTCAGTGGTGGTTGTTTAGTAAAATAAGACCATGAATGATTTTTCCAAGACAGGGAGAGAACATGTGTGTGTGCTTGTGGCTCTATTTATGTTTTGGCTTTTGCATATGGGGTTGTTTATTAATTTTTTTAGTTGATTATTATTGTTATTGTTAGGTCCCATCAAGTTGGTCCCAAGCTATGCACAACAGAAGCCTATGTATAACCCTCCAGTTTTGCTTCATCCTCACAACTGTAACTAATTTTGCATTCCCTGTTGTAGCCACAATACCAGCCCATTTCACTGAGGTGTTTCCTCTTTTTTGCTGACTCTTTGCTTTACCGAACATGATGTTCCTCTCTAGAAATTGGTCTTTCCTAATGACATGATCAAAAGACGTGAGATGAAATATCTATATGTTCACTTTGAAGAAACATCCTGACTATACTTCTTCCAAGATAGACTGGCTCTTCTGGAATTCCATGATATTTCAATATTCACCGACACCATAATTTGAAGATTGCAGTTGTTGTTCTTTGGCCTTTCTTATTCTATTGTCTGGCTCCTGGATATATGACCTCATTGCTATTGTGTTGGAACCAATCATAGCTCACCTTCTAGCCATTCTTCAGAGGCTGTAAATCAGACAGGAAAAGCTTGTTCATCTTTCTTCCTTGAAGCCACTAGTGGATTCAAACTGCCAGAAAGATGCCACTTTGGGTTAGCAGCACAACTCCCTGCAGGCTATGTCACATTGTTGTTAAGTTCTGTCAAGTCAGGACTGATTCATAGCTGATCATCAAGAGCATTTTCAGAGGTTGTAAATAGCTCAGGAAATTGCTCATTATCTCCTGCATGCCACGTATGAAGAGAATGAAAATACATTACTTAGGTCAGGTGCACCATGGTCCTTAGAATGATATCTTTGCTTTTGAACACTTCTGCAGTAGATGTACCCAATGCAATACATTACTGGATTTGTTTTTTAAAATTTTATTATCGTGAAGGTTTGCAAAGAGATTATGAATTCATTCATTCATACACTTTTCTCCATTCTCCTCCCCCAATTATCCTTGTAATGCTTGTCCTATTCTAGGATGTTGTCATACACATAGTTTCTAATCATCTATTCCTTTCAGATATCTTTTTCTTATCACCATTCCAGTGCAGTGTTCATTATTTATCCATGCTTTTTCTGCTCTCCACTACTGCCCCCATTCAGTCTTGATCCTATTATTACCATAGAGGGATTATGCAGTATTTGTCCCTTTATGACTAAGATATTTTGCCTCTAAACTCTGAATGTCTTACAGACTCATTCACATTGTGTAGTGTTTTATGAGTTTACTATTTTTCAATGTTGCATTGTATTCCATTGTGTGAATATATTTTATGGTGTTTGTCCATTCAGTTGTTGAAGGCCATTTGGACTGTTTCCTATACTACTGGATTTCCTGACTGTTCTACTTCCATGGGTGTGCATTGTGGATATAACTTCTTTTTATGAGCAAGTCTCATACTTGCACAGAAAGCTGACTCTCAGCTCATGTTTCTGGAACTATTTACTTTCAGCCTTAAAGTAAACTGACCTCAGGATGGGATTGTATTCATTATCTTAGTGGCATAAAACCACATCACTGTTTCTGTGGGTCAAGAATTTGAGAGTGACCTAGCTTTGCAGTTCTGCCTGCCTTAGAAGGGACTACAGTCATACGAAGCCTCTCCTAGAGTGGGAGAGGCTAATTCCAAGGGACTCACTCATGATTGGTAAATTGATGCTGGTTATTGGTTGCAAATATCAGTTCTTTCTCATGTGGACACTATACAGGGTTGTTGTTGTTATGTGCCATCGAATCACTTACAACTCATAGTGACCCTATGTACGACAGCCCTAAATCCTGCTCTATGCTGTGCCAATCTTATTGTCTCTGACCACCTACCTCCATTACTCCAGTCACTGAATCGATCCATCTCATCAAGATTCTCCCTCTCCTGCCTGTCCCTCCACCCTCCCAAATATGATGTTCCTCTCCAAAGACTGATCTCTCCTTGCAACATGTCCAAAGTGTGTTAGATGAAGCTTCAGAATCTCTGCCTCCAAGGAGTAGCGTGTTTTCACTCTCTCCAGAATGAACCTGATAGTTCTCTCAGCAGTCCATAGTCAACACTCTCCTCTAATACCAAAGTTCAAAGGCATCAATTCTCTTTCTATCATCCTACTCCAGCTCTCTGATACATAGCAAAGGGTTTGCAAAGTGATAGCCTGGATCAGGTGCACCTTAGTCTCCAGACTGACATCATTGCTCTTCAGTACATTGGAGAGGTCTCTGACAGTAGACATTCCCAATTCAAGGTCTCAGGAATTAACAGTATGCTAAATGATATATGTGCTCACCAAGTTGTGCCAAGAAATCTAGAGGACAACCACCTGACCAACTGACTGAAAGAGCTCTATATTTGTTTCCATTCCTAAGAAAGGTGATCTGACAGAGTGTGGAAATTATTGAACAATATCATTAATATCACAAGCAAGCGAGATTCTGCTAAAGATTATCTAAAAACGACTGGAACAGCACATCAACAGAGAACTGCCAGAAGTGAAGGGTGGGTTTAAAAGGGGTCATAATACCAGGGATATCGTAACTAATGTTAGATGGATCTTGGCTGAAAGCAGGGAGTACCAGAGGAATGTCTATTTGTGTTTCATTGACTATGCAAAGGCCTTTGACTGTGTGGATCAGAACAAACTGTGGCGGACTCTGAGAAGACAGGGAATCCCAGAACACTCGATTGTGTTTGTGTGAAACCTATACTTGGACCAGGAGGCAATCATCAGAACAGAGCAAGGAAACACTGCATGGGTCAAAATTGGGAAGGGTGTAAGCCAGAGATGTGTCCTGTCTCCATACCATTTCAATTATATGCAGAACAAATTATCTAGGAGGCTGGGCTGTATGAGGAGAAATGTGGCATCAGTATTGGAGGAAGACTAATCAATAGCATACGTTACGCAGATGACACAACCCTGCTTGCTGAAATTGAGGAGGACCTGAAGTGCTTGCTGCAAAAGGTCAAGGACTGCAGCCTTCAATATGGATTGAAGCTCAACATCAAGAAAACAAAGATTTTCACCACTGGGCCGATTGGCAGCATCGTGATGGATGGTGAAGAGATTATGGTAAACAGTTTTAGTTTGCTCTACAGGGAGCTTATTTTTTAAATATAGATGTTTCTATACTCAGGTTAGGGACCTCTAGTGACCTAATGGTGAGAAATTGTGCTGCAATTTCCAAGGCACACAGTTAAAACCCAATAGCTGCTCCATGGAAAAAGGAGCAGTCTTCTTCCATGAGATTTTACTGCCTCTGAAAAACCTGCTGGTTTGGTCAGGTATAAGTCAGTTCCAACTCAGTGGCATACAACAACAAAAATCACAAGTTTGGGAGCTCTGGCATCAAAGTCTGTAGGGAATTGAGTTACTAATATAAAGCTAGCACTTGTCTTCTAGTTCAAATCCACCAGTGGTTCTATAGGAGAAACATGGGTTTTCTTCTCCTGTGTAATTCACTTATTGCCTCTGAAAACTCACTGGAGGGTCAGCTTGAAGGCAATAATTTGATCATCAGTTTAAGTGAATGACAAGTGGAGAAACAAGGTGAAATTACTTTGTCAATCCCTGAGGTCAATATCTAGAACTCACTGACTTGGAAGACTAGAAAATATGAGTGCAAAAAGAGTTTAGATGAAACAGTTCTGTGAATTGGACTCACATTTGAAAACACATTTCTGCATGCACTAATGAAAATACAAAATCTAGTTCACAAAATACCACCTCTCTGCTAGTCATTGGATCCCTCTGGCTTCTTGAATGTCCTTATGAAATAGTGGCTGGCTTCCCACAGAGCAAGTGATCCGAAGAGCAGAGAGCTGAGAGAGAGCCAAGTTGGAAGTGGCATGCCTTTTTTGACTTTGTGTGGGAAGTCACACATTGTCACCTTCGTCATTTTCTATTTATAGAAAGGATGAAGTCCAATTCACATTTATGAGGCATGCAAGTAGTTTCTACCTTTTGAAGGGAGGCATGCTGAATAAACTGAGAACGTATTTTAGTATTTTAGGAGGCCAGTGCCTTTCCCAGTAGAGGAGAATATATATTATATTATGTTATATTACGTTATATTATATTATTTATAATATTTATATTATATTATTTGATATTACATTTTAGATTATGCATATATATGTATATGTATTAGGAGCACATATTTCAAAGGTACTCTAATACTGATCATAAAACAGTGTTTCCCTATTCTTATTTGGCATGTGAGGTTTTTTTTCTATCTTTCAAATAGGACAGTTTCTTTCTTGGACACAGATTTAAGCATCTCTTTGTTTTCCTAAGGACAAGAATAATAAAATATATTCATTTTGCATTATTGTGTCATCACTCATGTAGAACTGTAATGTGAGGCTATTTGGTAGTCTATACTAGTCCATGTGAACTACTGAACTATATTTCATTTATACAGTATTATCATTTCAATAGCTGATCTAAAAATTATTACAGTTTATTTTACCTCTGGAATGCAGCTAAGGCAGTCCTCAGAGGGCAGTTCATAGAAAAAGGCACATAAAAGAGGAAGAAAGAAAAAAATCAATGGTCTAACTCAACAGCTTCATCAAATGAACAACATTCTAATTCTACATCCTGTAGAAGAAAGGAAATTATAAGGACAAGAGCTGAAATCAATGAGCTAGAAACCAAAAAAAGCAATCAAAATTATCAATAAGACCAGGAGGAGCTGGTTTTTAAAAAGGGTCAATAAATTTAACAAAAGGAATAAAAGAGAAGACATAGGTTATTCGAATAGGAAATTATAGAGGTGACGTCACAACAGAATTAGGTGAAATTAAATCGATAGTATCAGAATACTATGAAAAGCTATACTCTGATAAATTTGAAAACCTAGAGGAAATGGACAAATGACTCAATACTCTTTTCTTACCCAGCTTGACCTGGACAGATGTAGAACACTTAAACACATCACAAAAGAAGAAATTGAGGAGATCCAAGATGGCGGCAGAGGCAGAGACAGCGTGGTGAGCTGCAGGAGCAGCAAACCACTTAAAGCAGGGCCATTATGGCCTTC
>NW_006399843.1:52120-92058 GCF_000299155.1 Elephantulus edwardii
AAATACGACTGACAGCTAAGGAAGCAAAGGAGGATGGAACCTCTGGGTTCAACCAGTCATCCCCACTGGACCCACCTGGGAAAACACTTTGTGGTCCAGAGGGGAGCAAATGATAGGAAAATATCTTCTAACAGAGCAAGAAGGAACCAAGACCACCAGTAAGGAGATAAAGTGTCCTCCCTTCCCCCCTTTACATCCACGCCCCTGTTCAGCATGAAGAAGCCAGAGAGTCGGCATCCAATTCCCAAATCAATAAGACAGTTGGTTTAATTACCATTGGAAAATGCTTGTCATTCCTCTGTCGCATCTGGTCCCCACTGGACCCTCATCATTTCCTTCACCTGCACCCCCCACCGACCAAACAGTGCAGCTCTGCAACTGCATCCTGGTCCATCCTCACCCTTCTGCTCCCAACCCTCACCTCTTTGTACCCCCAATATGTTTTTCCCAATAAAAGAAAAAAATTTAAAAAAGAAGAAGAAGAAATGGAACAGGTCATAAAAACACTTCCCCATAAGAAAAGTCCTTGACCAGATGGCTTCACAGCTGAATTCTACCAAACATTCAGAGAAGATCTATCATCAACTCTACTTAAAGTATTTAAAAAAATAGAACAAGAAGAAACACTACAAGAGTTATTCTATGAAGCAAGCATAACCCTAATACCCAAACCAGGCAAAGATATTACCAAGAAAGAAAACTATAGACCAATATCTATCATGAATATAGATGCAAAAATCCTTAACACAGTCCTAGCCAATAGAATCCAAATGCACATCAAAATAATAATTCACCAAGACCGAGTAAAATTCATAACAGGTGTGCAAGGATGGTTTAATATAAGAAAAATAATCAATGGAATTCACCACATCGAAAAAGCAAATAACAAGAACTATACGATCTAGCAATTGATGCAGAAAAGGCATTAGACAAAATCTAACACCTCTTCCTAAAAATACACTCAGCAAAATTGGGATAGAAGGAAATTTCCTCAACATAGTAAAAAGTATATATGCAAAATCAAGAGTCAATTACCATTCTCAATGGAGAAAGACTAAAAGTATTTTCCGTGAGAACAGAGACCAGGCGAGTATGCCCATTGTCACCAATTCTATTCAATATTGTATTTGAAGCACTTGCTAGGGCAATAAGAGAAAAGAAAGAAATAAAAGGTATATAGATGGGTAAAGAGATGGTTAAATTTTCACTACATGCAGATGATGTGATAGTGCACACAGAAAACCCCAAGGACTCATGAAAAAACCCCAAAACAAACAAACAAACAAACAAAAACCCAAGCAAACCCCCTGCCCCCCCCCAAAAACAACTGTTAGTGCTGGTCGACCAATTTAGTAGAGTGGCAAGATACAAGATCAATCTATATAGAAAAGTCAGTGGGATTCCTCTACAATAACAAAGAAAACACAGAAAAGGAAACTAAGAAAGCAATACCATTTACAATAGCCAACCATAAATTGAGATTCTTGGGAGTGAACCTAACTAGAAACACAAAAAATCTGTACAAAGAAAACTACAGAACATTTCTGCAAGACACAATGAAAGACAAATAAATGGAAAAAAGTTCCCTGTTCATGGATAGGAAGATTCAATATAGCAAAAATGGCAACCTTACCAAAAGCAATCTACATGTTTACTGCTATCCCAATTGTTGTTGTTGTTATGTGCTGTTGAGTCACCTGTGACTCATAGCGACCCTATTACAACAGCCCTACAGTCTGCCCTCTCCTGTGCCAATCTCACCATCTCTGACACACCTACCCCCATTACCTCAGTCACTGAATCAATCCATCTCATCAAGGGTCTCGCTCTCCTATGTTGTCCCTCCACCCTCCCAAGCATGACATCACTCTCCAAGGACTGGTCCCTCCTTGCAACATGTCCAAAGTATGTCAGACAAAGCTTCAGAATCCTTGCCTCCAAGGAGCAGTCAAGCTTCACCCTCTCCAGGACAAACCTGTTTGTTTTCCTAGCAGTCCATGGTATATTGAATATTCTTCTCCAACACCACAGCTCAAAGGCATCAATTCTCCTTCTATCATCCCCAGGCATTGTCCAGCTCTCTGATGCATAGCAAGTGATTGCAAAGACCATGGCCTGTATCAGGTGCACCTTACTCTCCAGACTGACATTTTTGTACTTCAGCACTTTAGAGAGGTCTCTAACTTCAGACTTTCCCATGGCAATACGTCTTTTAATTTCCTGGTTGCTGGTGCCAAAAGTGTTGACCGTGGATCCAAGCAAACCAAAACTGTGAACAATCTCAATCTCTTTACCATCCAGTATGATGCTGCCAATTGGCCCATTGGTGAGAATCTTTGTTTTCTTGATATTGAATCTCAATCCATACTGAAGACTGGAGTCCCTGACCTTCCACAGCAAGTGTTTCAGGTTCTCTTCAGTTTCAGCAAGCAAGGTTGTGTCATCTGCATAAGACAGACTGTTGATCATTCTTCCTCCAATTCTGATGCCACATTTCTCCTCACAGAGCCCAGCCTCCCGGATAACCTGTTATGCATCAAGATTGAAAAAGTATGGAAACAGGATACAGCCCTGGCATACACCCTTCCCAATTTTGAACCATGCAGTGTTTCCTTGCTCTGCTCTGATGACTGCCTCCTGGTCCAAGCATAGGTTTCGCATAAACATAATCAAGTGTTCTGGGATTCCCATTCTTCTCAGAGTCAGCCACAGTTTGTTATGATCCACACGGTCAAATGCCTTTGCATACTCAATAAAACAAAGATAGATATTCTGGTACTCCTTGCTTTCAGCCAAGATCCATCTAACATTAGCTATAATATCCCTAATAGCACGGCCCTATCTAAACTCAGCCTGCACGTCTGGTAGTTTTCTGTTGATGTGCTGTTCCAGTCATTTTTGGATAATCTTCAGCAAAATCTTGCTTTCATGTGATATTAGTGATATTGTTTGATAATTTTCACACTCTGTGGGATCACCTTTCTTTGGAACGGAAACAAATCCCAATACAGATACTAAGTTCATTTTTCAAAGAGATAGGAAAGGCAATTGGTAAATTTTTTTGGAGGGGAAAGAGACCTTGAATAAGCAAAACATTTCTGAAAAACAAGAATGAAGTGGGAGGCACAGCACTCTCTAATCTTAAAAACTACTACACAGTTGAAATAACCAAAACAGCACGGTATTGCTACAATGACAGGCACATAGTATAATAGAGCTGAGAACCCAGAAATTAATCTATTTATAGTCAACTGATATTGAATAAGGAAACAAAATCTATCAAATGGTAAACAACCACCTCTTGAACAAGTAGTGCTGGCAAAACTGAACTACTACCTGCAGAAAGCAGGATTCACACCTGTCACCATACACAAAAATCAACTGAAGGTGGATCAAAGACCTAAGTGTAAAGCTTCAAACTATAAATATCATAGGAGACAAATAGGACCAAGCATAGAAGGCCTACCTAATGGTATAAAAAGGCTGACAAATACAGCCAGAAATTCAAAACCAGGAGAGGAGAAAATTGATGAATGTGACCTTCTAAAGATTAAACCACTGTGCACATAAAAAAAAATACCAACAGAATGAAAAAAACCCAAAACCAAACCCAGAAACAACCTACTGACTGAGGAAAAACATTTGTCACTAGCATTTCAGACAGAGGTCTCATTTGAAAAGTTTACAGATTTCGATGGGGTTTCCATAAGAAAGAGACTGATGACCCAATTGGAAAATGGGCAAAAGACATGGAAAGACTTTTCATAAAAGAAGATATTTGGGTGGCCAACAGACATGTGAAGAAATACTCAAAATCACTGGCAATAAGAGAAATGAAAGTCAAAAGTACAATGAAATATTATCTCACCCCAGTAGTGTTGGCAAAGTTTAACAGTACAGAAAGTTATAAATACTGGAGAGGATGTGGAGAGATAGAAACTCTTATACACTGTTGGTGGAATTGTAAAATGATATGACTCTGGAAGGCAGTTTGGCATTTCCTCAAAACTCTGAACACAGAAATTCCATATTACCCAGCTATTCCACTGCTTGGAATAGACCTGAGAAAATTAGAACTAAGGCACAAACAGAGATTTGTACACCAATGTTCACAGCAGCATTATTCATGATTGCAAAACATAGAAACAGCCCAAATGTCCAGCCACAATCGAATGGATTGAGAAATTGTGGTACATTCACATAATGGAATACTAAGCACCACGCAGGTGCAATGATTTTGAAAATCACTACCTAACTTGTGAGGGACTGGAGAGCATTATGCTAAGTGAACTAACTCAGTCCCACAAGGACACTGTATAAGACCATTATTGTAGAAATAGAAAGATAACTAGTAAAATGGACATGAGGATCCAAGGCAAGGGTAGGAGCAGAGGGGTGAGGATGGGCAGGGGGTAATCATAGGGTCGCACAATTTGATGGGTAAAGGGAGGAGTGGATAAAGGAAATGGGAAAGATCTGTGGGAAAGAACTTTGTAGGCAAACCAGTATAAAATAAAAATTTTATTAAAAAAATTATTACAGCTTACTTTAAAGCAAACCATGAAAGCTGAATAAATACATGAACATATTTCTCTTTAAAGGTATCAGATACCAATTTATTATCTTAGATCCAAATGTACTTTTCATTTGCTTACTTCGGCAGACCAGCTCTACTCTGCCTACACTTTCCCAGATGATGGATGACTCACATCTACAGTTCAGCTCTGGTCTTCCCTCTTCTGTCACTTCTTCACCATGGACAGGTGGTGAAATTTTGTGGTAGACATGTCCTCTTTGAAGGGGTTTGAGTTTTAGGGTGGTGGAAAAGGAGGATCTCCACAGTTCCTATTGCCTTCATTATCTGATGATACTTTAATCTGTAGGCTATGTTTTCCTGTCAAACATTCTTCTAAGTGATATAACACTGGTCTGTGCATTGCTGTACAGAGTTAACTCGTGGTTGCTGTGATGCTGAAGACAGTGTTGGCTGGAGCTTCCCGACTAAAACAAGCCTGGAAGCAGGAGCGGCAACCACTTCCGAAATGGCTTGCCTCCGGAAACTCTATGTAAGAACAGCGATCAGGTTGTTCGTTCATGGGGTCGTTATGAGTAGTCTATGACTTGACATCACCAAACAACAATAACAACGATAACAACAAAGAGAAAGCTACGTTGGCCTAGTGGAAAGGAAGCTATGCTACCAAGCTGAAGGTGGGTGATTTTCATCTGCGGCCCTCGGCCAGGTTCAAACTGTCTTCCTGTAAAACATTCTTCTAGGTTGTATAGCACTGGTCTGTGCGTTGCTGTACAGAGGTAACTCGTAGTTGCTGTGATGCTGAAGACTGTGACAGTGATGTGCCAGTCGTGGTAATGGGTACCCATGGTGGACAGTGTTGGCTGGAGCTTCCTGACTAAAACAAGCCTGGAAGCAGGAGTGGCATCCACTTCTGAAATGGCTTGCCTCTGGAAACTCTATGTACGAAAGGTGCTCAGGCCGTTCATTCATAGGGTCGCTATGAGTCGTCTATGCCTCGACGGCACCTAACAACAACAACAACAATAACAACAACAACAACAACAACAACGATTCTTGCTATGCAATTGCCATTTTGTGATACACTGCCAATCCAAAGGCAGTTCAAATCCACCAGCAGCTCCGTGTTAGAAAAATGGGCAATCTCCTTCCGTGTAATTTACAACCTTCCAAAAACTTGCTGCAGGGTCAGCTATGAGTCAGTTCCCAACTGGATGACAATGAGTAACGAAGAGTGGTACTAGGAGAGAAACCTGTAAAGACAGGATTCTAGAATTATGTGCTATGCTGAACTTGACAGTGGGAAGTAAAATAAAGTAGCATGCAGCCACATAATTAAATTATAATCTGTCTTAGTGATCTGTTGTTGTTTTTGTTATGTACCATGAGTTTGAACTGTCTCATAGCTGACCCTCCAGCAGGTTTTCTAGAAGCAGTAAATTTCAGGAGAAGAAACTGCTAATCTTTCTTCCTTGTAGCAGCTGGTGGATTTGGACTACGTGCCTTTGGGTTGGCAATGCAACTCCTTATCACTGAAACATCAGAACTCCCTGTCTTAGTCATCTGGTGCTGCTATAAAAATATCCCAAGTGTGTAGCTTTAAAGGAATTAATTGCCTGACAATTCTGGAAGCTAAAAGCCCAAACCAGTGTCTTGATTGGCCATTTCCTTGCCTGGCTGACTTCTCCAAGCCCCTCTCCTGGTTTCCTTTGACTGCTCCATGTCTTTACTGTTCCTTTGCTTGTAGACATTCCTTTGCCTGTAGCCTATTTCTACCTCCTGTTTGCATGTATCTACATCCTTTCTGTTCCTAAACATCACACAGAAAAAGTTAGGTTTAGGACCCATTCTATGCCAATATGGCTTCATAAACACAACAAAAAGAAAACCATTTTGCCAAATAGGTTCACATTTACAGGTAAGGGATTAGAACCTCAATATATATTTTTGAGGGACACAGTTCAATCTATAGTATCTATGATTAAACACATCGAAATGTTAACTAAACAAGTCCTGTGGAGGTCTGAGGAGTGAACAGAAGCATTAGACCATTACTCTTCTGAGTACCAGCCAGAGAGAACTTAGGAAAAAACCTGACAAGGTCATGTCCTTTAACTCTCAGCTAAAAATAAAAATCTCAGAATCACAGAACTTCCATTATATTCTTCAAAAAACTCTCTTCTCTTTCATAGTACAGAGCCAATGTTGTTAAATGAAAATTTAAGTGTAGGTGTTGCATAATTAATTATCAGTTGAATTTAGAGCCTTACTAAATTCCTATGTCAAACTTTAGACTTTGTAAAATAATACGACTCTGGAACTTGAAATGAGACTATTTGGTTCTTTCTATTATCTTTTTCTCTATTCTACCAAAACTCCCTTGGCCTAGTGAATAAGGAGCTGCACTGTCAACCCAAAGGTGGGCAATTCCAATCCACCAGTTGCTCTGGCAGGAGAAAGATTAACAATCTATCCTGTGTGGCTCTAACTTCTGAAAAGCTGCTGGAAGGTTGCAACTTGACAACAAATAATTTGAGGCTCTGTAAGCTTTTCTTATATAGCTTTTTAATATCGTTAAATGATTTTAAGTATGCTGGTTGTTTCCCAGATAGGTAGCTGATAAGAGTCATTAAACACAAAATGAAAAACTACGTAAACAAAAAGAAATAATTAAAACACAAAATAAGAAACAATGTAAATACTTTTAAAGGTTTGTATCACCTTTGAAATGAAATCTGTGAGTTGTAAAAAACCGTTTTAAGGCAACAGAGAGAAAAAAATAAGCAGATGCTAAAGAATGTGAATTTTATGTCTGCAAATACCGTGCCATTTGCAAAGAAAGCCTCGCCTAAAAGCAACTGCTTGCTTTCTTCCTCCATATATTCTGAAGAAATTAATCCGCCATCTGCCAGAGAGCTGTGGAACACAGAGGCTGAACCTCTTATCGAATCTCACTTAACAAGATGAATGCATTTTCCTCATACTGTGCTTTTTGGTGGCAGTTTTAAAAGACAAGGCCATACATTTGTAAATACTGTACTATACAAATATCTCTGTCTATAAATGTCTGATAACAGATCATTGTAAACTTTCAAGATTCCTAAGATGCTCTGCCTTATTTCACACACTGTTCATTTAATTCATGGGCCAGATCATCCTAATGGAATTTAGTATCAACCATAAACAGGTTGCAAATGAAGGTCTAATCAATACAAACAGTCAAAATACAGATTCTAAATCAGGTTTGCAATCAATTTGTGGCTGTAATAGTGATATGCAATCCAGATGAGTCTCAGCTTTTAAACTTCACATATTTATATTCAAATATTTAAATTTGAATGTAAATGTCAATTAAAAGTTCTTTCAGAGAAGAAAATGGTACAACTATTCACTAGCTTATTAATATCTGTATACAGAGAAACATATTTTAAGAAATAGTCTTAAAATTAAGTAACAGTCCAGCTTAACTAGTAAAAATTGGTATGACTTGAACATTTTGCTCCTTTAAGAGCTGTCCTAATGGGGTAAAAAAACCCAAACAAACCAGCAATTTGAAAGATGAGATAAGAACTGTAGGGAAGAGTGAGTTTACCTTAAAGGTGGAACAACTCAGAAAAGGATGATGAGAATAGTTGCAGTCATCAAAGAATTCAATCTATGTCCCTAAAAGGTACATGTTGTTGTTGTTGTTATGTGCCGTTGCGACTCATAGCGACTCTATGTGCAGCAGCCATAAACTCTGCTCTGTCCTGTGCCAATCGCACTGTCTCTGACACACCCATCCCGATCACCCCAGTCACTGAATCAATCCAACTCATAGAGGGCCTTCCCTTCCTGCGCTTTTCCTCCATCCTCCCAAGCATGATGTCCCTCTCCAAGGACCTGTCCCTCCTTACAACATGTCCAGAGCATGTTAGACGGAGCCTCAGAATCCTTGCCTCCAAGGAATAGCCTGGTTTAACCCTCTCCAGCATGAACCTGTTTGCTTTCTTAGAGTCCATGGTACTCTCAATACTCTTCTCCAACACCACAACTCAAAAGGTACATGTAGAAACAGTTAATTAGGTATATGTGTTACTGTGCATATTTTCACTAAAAACAATTTTTTTTCCTTAAAAAAAGAACTTAGACTGTCCCTTGCTTTGATTTATCCAAAGAGATGAAGGACTCTGGCCCTTCAACTACCATAAACTAACATAAATAAAATTTTCCTTATTTTCAGTTGCTCTTAAGAGAATTGATTATAAAAAAAGAAAAATTCACCTACCACTGTAGTTTGTGTTTATGTTGTTATTGTTAGGTGCCATCAAGGAACACTATGAACAACAGATCTGAACCTTGCCCTGTTTTGTGATATTCCCATCCTCTCCCACATATATAAGCCCATTGTTGCAGTCACTGTGTCAGTGCATCTTGTTGAGAATCTTCCTCTCCTATTCTGAACTTCCACCACTCCAAGCACGATGTCCTTCCCCAAGGACCGACTCCTCCTAACAAGCATGCCCAAAGCACGTGAGATGAAGCCTCACCATCCCTTACAGCATATGGAAATGTAAAAAAAAATGTGCTCTGGTGGCGTAGTTGGTAGCTAGTTGCCCTGTTAGCCCAAACGGTGGGCAATTCAAATCCACCAGCAAATGTCAAAAGTACAACAGCAATAATACCAAAGGCAGAAGGGAGGAATTGAAGATATACTGTTGTATTTTCTTATTCTGCATGTCAACACATATAAGTTATTTTTTTTAAAATTTTATTTTATTAATTTTAATGAACATTTACAGAGATTTTGGATTTCCATTCATTCATTGTTGCACTTTTCTCCCTGCCCAGCCCTTCGTCCGAGTTCACTCCTCTCTTTGAAAAGCAAAAGAAAAATTTTTTCATTGGTATACGATACCCCCATACACCTTCCCCTCCCCCCCCGCCAGTACACTCTACTATGCAACCTTAATTTTGGACTCTTGTGATAACCATAATACCCTATCAGATATAGCTTTTAAATCTTCAATACATAATTTATCCATTTTTTCTCAGTCTTACCCCAATCCTAATGTCAGTCCCATTCTATAACAGTGGCACCATGCAGTATTTGTCCTTTTGTGACTGAGATATTTCACTCAGCATAATGTCCTCCAGGGTCACCCATTTTGAATAATTGCATGAGTTCTTGTTTTTCAATGCAGCGTAGTATTCCATTGTGTGAATATACCACAGCTTCCCTATCCATTCGTTTGTTGATGGGCACTTAGGTTGTTTCCAACTCCTAGCTATTGTGAACAGAGCTGTGATAAATATGGGTGTGCATATATCTGCTTGGATGTCAGTTATGGTCTCTTTGGGGTATATTCCCATTAGTGGAATAGCTGGGTCAAATGGTATCTATATTTTCAACTTTTTGAGAAAGTGCCACACCATTTTCCACAGTGGTTGCACCATATAAATTGTTTTAAAACAGACTATAATTAAAGATGCATGCTACAAATTCAAGACAGCCTACTAACTGTTCCACGGGAGAGAGATGCGCAGTCTTTTCCTGTTAAGATTAACAGTTCTGGAATCCTGATGAAGGGGCTTCATAATTTGAAATCAACTGAATGACAGTAGGTTGGGTTTGGTTATTATAAACCCTGTGGAAAACACAAGGGAACTCTGGTAGCTTAGTGATACGGAGTTACGCTGCCAACTCCAAGGCATATGGTTCAAATCCACTAGCTACTCCTCAAGAGAAAGATGGGCAAACTCCTTTTGTGGACCTACTAGCTCTGGAAACCTACTGGAATTTCAACTATGAGTCAGTTCTGACACAATGGTGCATAATAACAACAACAACATGGGAAACTAAAATATTTTTGAAAGTATGTATAAGTGAAACAAAGAGAAAGTTGGGAAATCTTCTCCTGCACAATTTACAGTTTTTGAAAACCCATCAGAGAGTGAGCTATGAGTTGGTTCTGACTCCACGACAAGTGAATGAATGAGTGCAGGTCAAATAGTTGTTGTTATGTGCCATCGAGTCGTTTGCGACTCATAGCGACCCTATATACAAGAGCTCTAAACGCCGTTCTATCCTGTGCCAACCTCACTGTCTCAAACACATTCATTCCCATCACTCCACTCACAGAATCGATCCATCTCATCGAGGGTCTTCCTCTCCTGTGCCATCCCTCCACTCACCCAAACATGATGTCCCTCTCCAAGGACCAGTCCCTCCTTGCAACATGCCCAAAGTATGTCAGATGAAGCTTCAGAATCCTTGACTCCAGGGAACATTCTGGCTTCACCCTCTTCAGGACGAACCTGTTTGTTCTCCTAGCAGTCCATGGTATATTCAAAACTCTTCTCTAGAGTCATTAAATAATATTAAAATAATCCAAAAGAAGTAAAGAAGTGAAGAAAAAGAGTCTCTTCCTAGACACATAGAAGGTCAAACCTCTCTGGGGGTGTGAATCCACCAGGCTGCTCAGAGGGAGAAAAAGGGGAAATCTCCTGTGTGATTTACAGCCTCAAGAAGCCCAGTGGAGGGTCAGCTATGCACAGGTTCAGGTTCAATGACTGTGAGAGAACTGCCCGAAGAGTTGTCAAGTTTCCCCTGAGGAGAGACTGCAGGGCTTTTAGGTAGAAACCCAACAAATAAACTACTGCGTCACCAGGAATCATTTACACTTTCATCTAAAACACAATAGATACTACTAAATCAAATTCTGTGAGGCAGTTCTGTTCTGTCACATGAGGTCATCACGAGTGAAGACTTGACTTGATGACACCAAACAAAGATGAGCTGTTCAATCATAACTGCCACACATCCCTCTGAACAGTTTGCTAAAAGCACATGGTTTTTTAGACTTACATCCTAGGGCAAACAGAATTGAAATATTAAGTACTCTGTTCTGTTAAAGTTGAAAATAATAGCCCTTTCACCAGTTTTCTGATTTAGACTTTGGGGAAAGTTGCAAAATACTGCATGTCCTAACCTTTTTGACTCTACCAATGACTCAAAAACTACTGAACTAAAGTCCTTGGACTTTTCCAATTAGAAATTCATCACTTGAAGATGACTCATCTGCCAAACTGGAATAAAATGCAGTTTTGTGTTAGGCAGCCTTTTTGCAGCAGTTAATATTTATTGTGCCTGAGAATGCCGTGGCACAGTGGATAGAATGTGGGTCAAAAAACTTTTCTGTCCCAACTCTGTCCCCAACTAGTTCAATGACCTGAGGCCAAGCTCTTAATCATTAATTCCTTCATTTGTAGCGTGTGGATACAATAACGCTCCTCACCACTTCATATCATCCCTGTGAAGATCAAAAGAAGTAGATCAAAAGTCCTTCAGGAAAAAAAAGTCCTTTGAAATATTAGAAAGTGCTTTGAGATTACAATGTAGCACTATTGGAGCACAGAATTTCAAACTTGGACAAATTTAGAAACTATCTAGTCAAATTTCCTTCATTCACAATTCCTGTTCGTTAGCCTGTTACTTCCTTAGAACAACTACTCATGTTAGCACTAGTAGACAACTAGTATTCTCACAATAGAAATTAATTACAATGTTATTCTGAACAATGGCCTCTTCCTAACGGGACAGCATAGGCTACCATCGCTGTATAAATGACTTGGCAAATTACCTCATTTAATCCCTTTGTTTTAAACATTAAGCAATAACAGTCCAAAAAGGGTGCCTGTCCTAAGATAAATAGAAGATAGGCAACTCAGAGCTGGTATAAGATCCAGATGTCCAGACTCCCGGTTATAGAATCCTTTCCCACGGCTCTTTAAAAGCAAGGAAAAAATGGTCACTTGTGGATAACCATTTTCAGTAAAGATAGACACTGTCCTGCCAACGTAACACTAATTATTCCAATCATTTTATAATGTTAAAAAGATTTTTTCCCTTTAAAACAATTATAAAATGAATAAACAGAGTGTAGTTGATACATACAACAGTTATTATTCAGCTATAAAAAGAAATGGTCCATGCTGTGAGATGGATGAATGTTGAAGACATCAGGCTGAGTGAAATAAGCCAGATACAAAAAGGCAAATGATGTATGATTCTTCTTATATGAGATATATAGAGTAGGCACATCCATAGAGACAGGAAACAGATCAGTGGTAACTTTGGGCTGGGAGATAATGCTTAATGAATATAGAGGTTGTATTTGGGGAGCTGGAAAAAACATCTGGAAACAGACAGTAGCGATGATCACACAATATTGTAATTAATTACACTGAACTATACACTTAAAATGGCAAATGTTAAACACACACACACACGCACACGCACACGCACACACACGGAACTCTGGTAGCCTGGTCAGGATGGAGTTGTGCTGCCAACCCAGAGACAGGTGGTTCTAATCCAACATTGTTCCTCTAGAGAGAGATGGGAAATCTCCTTCTGTACAATTAACAGGAGGGTCAGTTGTTCTGAGTTTTATAATTATATAGTTACGTAAGGAATTGCATTGCCAACCCAAAGGTACATGGTTTGAATCTACCAGCTTCTCTGTGGGAGAAAGATGAGCAATTTGTTCCTGTGTGGTATATTGCCTCTGAAAACCGATTAATAGTCCGCCACGGGTCTTTTTTTACCCTATGGCTCTGAACAACAACAAAACACCTACAAGCATATTTGTGTCTATGCTTGCTTTATGTGTGTGTATGTGTTGTTGTTCAGTACCATCAGTGGCAAGAAGTTGCACTGCAATTCTGAAGGCACACAGTTAGAGGCCACCAGCTGCTCCATGGGAGAAGGGTGGGCAATCTCCACCCATGTGATTAACTGCCTCTGAAAACTCCCCAGAGGGTCTGCTATGGGTTGGATCCAACTCTACAATACTCAACAATATATAAATACAAAACAATAATAAGGAGCTCTGAGGGCCTATTGGTAAGAAGCTGTGCTATAATTTTGAAGGCTTGCAGTTCGAGGTTATCAGCTGCTCTAAGGGAGAAAGATGGGTAATCTCTTCGTGTGTGATTTATTGCCTCTAAAAACCTGCTGGAGAGTTGGTTGTGACTCAACAGCACACAACAGCAACAACAAAAGAATTATACATGCAATAAAAAAATTAGAGCAATTATGCAAGATAAACAACATTTTTAAATAGAAACAGTTTTTTAAATTAAAAAAAATAAATTGGTGGTGTTATTATATGCTCTCGAGTCACCTGCAACTCATAGTGACCATATATGCACAATCACTCTGAATCCTGTCCTATCCAGTTGGTCTCTGACACACCTACCCTCATTACCCCAGTTACTGTGTCAATTCATCTTTTTAAATTTATTTTCTTTAATTAATGAAAGTTTACAGAGATTTTGGATTTCCATTCATCCATCGTTGCATTTTTCTCCCTGCCCAACCTCCCCTGCCTCCCAGTTCATTCTTCACTTTGAAAAGTAAAAGAAAAATTCTTTCATTGTTATACAATCCCTCCCCTCAAAACCACTCCACTATGCAGCCTTCATTCTGGACTCCTGTCAGGACAATAAATAGTTCTCTCCCTCATTTGTTTCAATACAGTATACATAATTTATCCTATCTTTCTCAGTCTCCCTCCAACTCTGATGTCAGTTCCATTTTACAACAGTGGCACTATGCAGTATTTGTCCTTTTGTGACTGAGATATTTAACTCAGCATAATGACCTCCAGGGTTACCCATCTTGTTCATGAGTTCCTTGTTTTTCAGTGCAGCGTAGTATTCCATTGTGTAATATACCACAGCTTCTCTATCCATTTGTTTGTTGATGGGCACTTACATTGTTTCCAACTCCTTGCTATTGTGAACAAAGCCACGATAAACATGGGTGTGCATATATCTGCTTGGGTGATGGTTATGGTTTCTTTGAGGTATATTCCCATCTTATCCAGGGTCTTCCTTTCCTGAACTGTGCCTCACCTTTCAAAGCATCATGTCCTTCTCCAAGACAACTTGCCCAAAGTACGTGAGATGGATCTTCAGAATCCTTGTCTCCAAGGAGCATCTTGGTTTTAGTCTCTGTTTGTTCTTCTGGCAGTCCATAGCATGTTCAATACTCTTCTCCAGCATCACAACTCAAAGGCAGTGATTGTTCTTCTATCATCCCTAGTCATTGTCCAGCTTTCTGATGTATAGCAAGTAATTACAAAGACCATGGAATGGATCAGGTACACCTTAGTTTCTACACTGACATTGTTGTTCTTCAGCCCTCTGGTGAGTTCTCTGACAGCAGATTTACCCAATCCAACTAATCTTTTGATTTCCTGGCTGCTGGTATCAAGAGTGTTAATTGTGGAGCCAAGCAAGCTGAAGCTGTTAACAACATCAATATTTTCACCATCTAGCATGATTGGCCCAGTGGTGAGAATATTTGTTTTCTTGGTGTTAAGCTTTAATCCATATTCAAGAAGACAGTCCTTGACCTTCTTCAGCAAACACCTCAGACCCTCCCCAGTTTCAGCAAGCAAGGTGTATCATCTGCATGGCACAGGTTGTCAATGAGTTTTCTTCCAAACCTGATGCCACATTCCTCCTCATAAACTCCAGCCTCCCAAACAATCTGTTCTGCATATATATTGAAAAGGTATGGAGATAGTATGCATCCCTGACATACACCTTTTCTGATTTTACACTATGCATTGTTTCCTTGCTCTGTTTTGATGATTATGTCCTAGTCCAAGTATTGTTTTCACATAAGCACAATTAAGTATTCTGGGATTCTCATTCTTTTCAAGGTTAACCACAATTTGTTGTAATTCACATAATTCACACAGTCAAAGAAAGCCTTTGCATAGTCAATGAAACACAGGTAGTGAGTGAAACATCTCATACTCTCTACTTTCAGCTAAAATCCATGTAACATTGGCTATTATGTCCCTAGGGCCATGGCCTCTTCTAGACCATACTTGCACATCTGTCAGTTTTCTGTTGATGTATACTGTTCCAATCGTTTTTGGATAATCTTCAGCAGAATCTTGCTTGTGTGTGATACTATTTGACAATTTCCACTCTGCTGGACCAAAAAAAGCAATTATGTATGAAAAATTAATGTAACTACACAATCACCAATGTTTTCACTGAATAAAATGAAAACTCGACGGATTAAAATCTGATACTTAATAGTCAAATTATTTGCCAGTTGTTGCTGTTGTGTGTCAACAAGTAAATTGCAGGGGAGGAGACCATCCATCCTTCTCCCATGGAGCAGCTGGTGAATTCAAACCACATGCCTTCGGAATTGCAACACAGCTCCTTAGCACTGGGCCACCAGTGCTCCCTTGCGAAAACTTTTATTTCAGGGGAAGTTTGTTGTTTTGTCCTTAAAACAAAACCTTAGATTTGAGACAGTATGTTAAAACATTAAAAACACAGTTTAAGTCAGACACATGTAAATTCAAACTTCAGATCTGTCACTTGTGAAAATACGAAATATGTGAATTTTGAAAAATGGACTTTGTATTTTAAAATGTGCTTTTAAAGCCTCAACTTCCTCCCACATTTTGGGAAGAATATTTCTTTCCATATTTTGTGCATTTGACTGTGTGGATCACAACAAATTGTGGCTAAACTTGAGGAAGAGAATGGGAATCCCAGAATACTTGATTATGCTTATGTGAAACCTAAACTTGGATCAGGAAGCAGTCCTCAGAACAGAGCCGGGAAACAGTGCATAATTAAAAATCAGGATGGGAGTGTGTCAGGAATGTGTCCTATCTCCATAGCTTTTCAATCTCTATGTAAAACAGATCATCTGGGAGACTGGGCTCTATGAGAAGGAAGGTGGTATCAGGATTGGAGGAAGATCCATCAACAACCTACATTATGCAGATGACACACCTTGCCTGCCAAAACTGAGGTAGACCTGAGGTGTTTGCTGCAGAAAGTCAAGGACTGTCATTTTGAATATCAATTGAAGCTCAACATTAAGAAGACAAAAATTATCACCACTGGGCCAATTGAAGCATCATGATGGATGGAGAAGAAATTGAGGTTGTTAACAGTTACATCTTGCTTGGCTCCTCAATCAATGTTCTCAACCAACAGTCAAGAAATCAAAAGACTAATTCCATTAGGTAAATCTGTTGTCAGGGACCTCTCCAAAGTACTGAGAAGAAATGATGTCCCTCTAGAGACTAAGGTGTGCCTTATCCAGTCCATGGTCTTTGCAATTACTTGTTATGCTTCAGAGAATTGGACAATGACTAAGAATGTTAGAAGAGGAATAGATGCCTTCAAGTTGTGGTGCTGGAGATGAGTCTTGAACATACCATGGACTGCCAAGAAAACAAATGGGTCTGCTTTGGAGAGGGTGAAACCAAGTCTCTCCTTGGAGGCTAGGATTTTGAAGCTCTTTTTTACACATTTTGGGCCTGTGGCTAGGAGGGACCAATCCCTGGAGAAGGACATCATGCTCAGAAGGGTGAAAGGACAGTGCAGGAGAGGAAGACCCCAAATAAGATGGATTAATATAATAACTAGGGCAATGTTCATAGTCAGAGTCAGTGAGACTGGCTCAGGACAGGGCAGGCTTCAGAGCTGTTGTCGCTATGAGTCCCAGGTGACTTGATGGCATATAAAAACAACAATGATAATTATTTCATATTTGGGGATAGCAGTCCATATTTTCAGAATGTTGTTGTCTGGTGTACCATTGAGTTGGAACCAACTCACAGGCGACCCTCCAGCGGGTTATCATAGGCAGTTAATCGCACAAGAGGAGATTGCCCATCCTTCTGCAGAGCAGCTGGTGGCCTCAGACCATGTGCCTTTGGGATTGCAGTGCAGCTTTTTGCCACTAGGCCATCAGAGCTCCTTATTTTCAGAATAGTAATAATAATTACTTTAGGGTTATGTGAAAATTAAAGTACATGAAGTGCCTAGCTCAGTAGAGTCCTTTTCATTTTTACCTGGTATTTTTACAGATGGAGAAGCTTGATTTCATGGAAATTACTTGCTCAAGATTGCCCAACTAGCAATAGTAGGGAGAAAATTACAATCCATTTCTTCTGACTGTTCTTTCCACCTCGCTGTGCCACCTACTACTCAGCAGGTCATGAACTCATCTTCACAGGAAAGATTCTATCCTGTACCGGTCAGCTTTACTAAGAGCCGGTATTTCCTACTGCCAAGAGAGAGCAGATTTTCTTAAGTAGGGCGGCTCTTTCAGCCAATTTCAGATGATATGGCCTCTGAAAGGTCACAGCTCTTGGGACCTGCCAAACGTAGTCACTTGACACTTTCAAGTGCACAGATCTCATATACCAGGTCCATGCCAAGGGGGTGGGGTGGCGATGGCTGTCTGTGTCCCACAGTTCTCTGCTGTAGTCTTATCCCTCCTCATTGGCCCTGGCCCTGTGTTGCTGTGAGGAGGCAACTGCTTGTCACCCCTTCTCTCTCTCAGACAGTTCCAGAATTGAGTAAGCTTTTATCCTTCTTTTTTTCCTGGTATTTGAGTGCTGCCCCTTCAGGACTCAAATACTCTTCATGCACCTTGTTTTTCCTCTGAAATGCCTCTTGAAAATTTGACTCCCTGCACTGTCAACCCAAAGGTGGGTTTGGATCAGCCACCTGCTCTGATGGAGAAAGAAAGATGGACAGTCTCCTCCCCTGTGTTTTACAGCCTCTGAAAACCCAGTGGAGGGTTAGCTGTGTATTGGTTCCCACCTGACAGTGCAAAACAACACCTATCGTAGACATTTGAGAATTCTGGTGGCTTTACCCATCCTGCAGATAATTGGAGTGCAGCACTGTGCTGGTTAGAATCCACATGTGACCCTGTGGGAGAAAGATGGGAAATCTGCGTGACTTACAGCCTCAGAAACCAAACAGAGGGTCAGCTCGGAGTCTCTTCTGATTCAACAGCAATGTGTCTGAATTTGAATTTTGATCCTAGAGGTTAGGGAACCCTCTATTTTTGTATTCTCAGAGTCCAGCATGAACCATCCAATTATTGGTACTCCATAAACGTTACTGGGGAAGAAAGTTAGAAGGATGAGAAAAGATAGAAGGAAAAATTAGAAGCAGAAGAAAATGGGAGTTGGGGGAGAGGAAGGAAAGGGCTGATGTGATTCTAAAGTTCCTGAAACAGAAGTTTACATCATAAACTCCAAAAGCAATTTCTCTAGCTAACTATATTTGATGCCACTGATAATAGACACATTATATTTATTGAAACATTGATAATAGACACATTATTCTAATCTCAAAAAATGGAACTTAAATTGTAGAAGTGTGTGTGTGTGTGTGATATGAACATGACTGAGTTGGGTTAGGACTGTAAGAGTTGTTGTTGCTGTTGTTAGGTGCCATTGAGTTGAGTATGACTCATAGCAGTCTATTGGGGTATTAATTACCCTTCTCTAACAACACAGTTCAAAGATACCAATTCTTCTTCTGTCATCTTTATTCACCACCCAGCTCTCAGCAGCATAACAAACAGGAGAGTAGTGTAATATCAAGAGAAAGAGTAAGAGCCCTAAATTATTTTTACTACTACCAAGTTGTGTCAAGAAATCTGGAGGACAACCACTTGGCCAACTGACTGGAAGAGATCTATGTTTGTTCCCATTCCAAAGAATGATCCAAGAGAGTGTAGAAATAATATCATTAATATCCCATGCAAGCAAGATTCTGCTGAAGATTATCCAAAAACAACTGAAGCAGCACATCAACAGAGAACTGTCAGAAGTATAGGCTGGATCTAGAAGTGGTCGTGGTACTAGGGATAGTGTAGCTAATGTTAAATGGATCTTGGCTGAAAGCAGGGAATATCTGTGTTTCATTGACTATGCAAAAGTGTTTGTGTGGATCATATCCAACTGTGGATGACTCTGAGAAGAATGGGAATACCAGAACACTTGATCTTGCTAATGCAAAACCTATACTTGGACCAGGAGGCAGTCGTTAGAACAGAGCAAGGAAACACTGCATGGTTCAAAATTGAGAAGGGTGTATGCCAGGGATGTGTCCTATCTCCATACCTTTCAACCTATATGCTGAACAGATTATCCGGGAGGATGGGTCTATGAGGAGAAGTTTGGCATTAGGACTGGAGTAAGATTTATCAACAATCTGCGTTATGCAACTGACACAACCCTGCTTGCTGAAACTGAGGAGGACCTGAAGTGCTTGCTGCAGAAGGTCAAGGACTGCAGCCTTCAATATGCATTGAGGCTCAATATCAAGAAAACAAAGATTCTCACCTCTGGGTCAATTGGCAGTATTAGGATGGATCGTGAAGAGATTGAAATTGTTAACAGCTTTAGTTTGCTTGACTCCACAGTCAACAGTCAACATTTTTGGCACCAGCAGCCAGGAAATTAAAAGACATATTGTGATGGGAAAGTCTGCTGTTAGGGACCTCTCCAAAGTACTAAAGAACAATGGTGTCACTCTGGACACTAAGGTGTGCAAGATACATATCATGGTCTTTGCAATCACTTGCTATGCATCAGAGAGCTGGACAATGACTAGCGAGCACAGAAGGAGAATTGATGCCTTTGAGCTGTGGTGATGGAGAACAGTATTAAATATACCATGGACTGCTAAGAAAATGAACAGGTTCATCTTAGGCTTAAACCAGGCTATTCCTTGGAAGCAAGGATTCTGGTCTGATGTACTTTGGACATGTTGCAAGGAGGGACCAATCCTTGGAGAATGACATCATGCTTGAGAGGGTGGAGGAACAGCACAGGAGAGAAAGATCCTCTATGAGGTGGATTGATTCGTGACTGGAGTAATGGGGTAGGTGTGTCAGAGACAGTGAGATTGGCACAGGATAGAGCAGGGTTTAGGGCTGTTGTACATAGGGTTGCTATGAGTCTCAGGTGACTCAACGGCACATAACAACAAACAACAACAACATGAGGTAATTTTAAAAGGTATCGCTCTTATAGTGTTATTAGGAAGGACAATAATTAGAAATAACTTTAAAAAGTTTTCCAAAGGGCTCATGATGTTGTTGGATTCGCATAATTTTGATGCCTATTGATCTTTATGATCAAGAGCCAATGGTATTGAAAGAAGTTCACACAGTGCTGGAGGCATTGCTAAAAAGCCAGACTCTAGTACTTGATTTAGTAATAACTGACATGTAACAACAAATGGATGCAATGCTAGAAGTGCTCATTAAAAAAAATTTTTTTATTTTATTATTTGTGTGTGTGCGTGTACCGTCAAATCAGATCTGACTGGTACAGGAGGAGATTGTCCCTCCTTCCCCGGCAGAGCATCTGGTGGATTCGAACTGTGCGCCTCTGGGATTGCAGTGCAGCTTCTTGCCACTAGGCCACCAGAGCTCCCCGCATTTTTCTTATTTAACTGGAAGACAGCTACCTGGCCAACTGACTGGAAGAGATTTGTATTTGTACTCATTCCAAAGAAAGGTGGCCCAGGAGAATGTGAAAATTATCAAACAATATCAATTGATATTGTCACTATCAGGGCATTCTCATGGTATAATCCATAGGGATTTTCAATGAAACACAAAAACCACTTCCTTCTGGAGATTAGAATCCGCCAGCTACTCCTGGGGAGAAAAAGTGACAATCTTCTCCCATGTTGATTTATCCTCAGAAATCCAGTGGAGAATCAGCAATGAGTTGTTTCTGAATCAATGGTGATGAATGTGAGGGTTTTCTTAAATCATTATTATCACACGAGCAAATTAAATTTTAAAATAGTCAACAAGAACATGTCTGATATTCAAGCTGTATTTGGAAGTTTAGGTGGAATGAGGGATGTCACTGCTGTTTTCAGGTGGATTTTGACTGGAACAAAGAATATGAGAAAAAGGTTTACCTGTATTTTGCTGGGTATGCAAAAACATTTGGCTATGTGAGTCATAATAAATTATGATAGCATTATGGAGAAGGGGGACCAGACTCTTTGTGCTTGTGCAGGACCTACACATAGACCAAGGGGCAGTGATTTGAACACAGCGAGGGAACACTGCATGGCTTAACTCTAGAAAAGATATGCACCAGGGTTATGTCTTTTTTTTTCCTATTTCTTTTTTTTTCTTTACCAGGGTTATGTCTTCTTGTCATACTTAGTCAATATGTATGCTGATAAAAACTCTGAAAGGTAGACCAATTGAAGCATGATACAAAATCAAGATCAGACAATATCAAAATGCAATATACAAATGACAGAGCCTTACTTGCTGAAAGCTAAGTGATCTTGAGGCCTCTGTTGATAAAGACCAAAGACTGTACTGTGGGTTACACGTCAACATAAAAAAAACAAAAACAAAAACAAAAAAACCAACCACACCCCAAAAATTCTTACAGCTGAACCAACAAGTGACACCATGATAAATAGTTAATAGATTAAAATTGTCAAGAATTTCTTTTTTCTTGTGCTACTCAATGTCCATAGAGATAGCAGTCAAAAAAGCAAAGAGTATATTGTGTTTGGGCAAACCTCCTGCAAAAAGAGGTCTAAACATAGAAAAACTTCTCCAACAAGGTCAAAAGGAAAGCCATAGACTGGGACAAAACATTTGGTAATGACATGTCAGATAAGGGACTTACCTAGAATTTATAGGATACTAGAGCACCACAACAAGATAAAGGTAAACAATCCAATTGCAAAACGGGCACAGGGTATGAACAAGACACTTCACCAAAGAAGACATTCAGATGGTGAACACATGAAGAAATGTTCAAAATCCCTACCTCTAAGAGATGCAAATCAAAACAACTGTGAAATATCATCTCACCGTAGTAAGAATCACAAAATTTAACAGAGCAGCAAACAACAAATGCTGGCAAGGTTGTAGAGAAATTGGAATCTTTATTCACTGTTGGTGGGAGTGTAAAATGGTGCAATCACTATGGAAGGCTGTATGGCACTTGCTCAAAGAGTTGGAAATAGAGATACCAGCTGACCCAGCAATTCCACTACTGGGAATATACCATAAAGAAACCATAACTATGACTCAAGCAGATATGTACACATCCATGTTTATTGCTTCTTTGTTCACAATAGCAAAGAAATGGCAACAATCCAAGTGCCCATCAACAAATGAATGGATAGAGAAGCTGTGGTATATTCACACAATGGAATACTATGCTGCCTTAAAAAACAAGGAACTCATGCAATATTGTACAAAATGGATGACTCTGGAGGACATTATGCTGTGTGAAATATCTCAGTCACAAAAGGACAAATATTACATAGTGCCACTGTTGTAAAATGGGACTGACATCAGGGTTGGGGGGAACTTAAGAAAAGAGGGGATAGATAATGTATACTGCGTTGAAACAGAAGAGGGAGAGAACTGTTTAAAAGCAATATATGATTAGATAGTGTTTTCATGACGAGAGCCCAGAATAAGAACTTCACAGTAAAGTGGACTTGGGAGGGGGAGCATTGTATTACAATGAAAGAATTTTTTTTTCTCTTCAAGGAGAAGAACAAATTGAGAGGAGGGGAGGGGAGGGAGGAAAATGTACAATAATGTATGAATGGAAATCCAAAGTCTCTGTAAACTTACATTAAATTTTTTTTTAAAAAGGTCTGAAAATTACCTCCTTTTGAGTATTCAAAAGCAAAGACGTCATTTTTTTCATGTTATTTTTTAAAATTATTTTTTAATTGACATTTTGATGGACATGTACAGAAAGCTTGAATTTTCATTCATTCATTGTTTCCTCCCTACCTACCCCCAGTTCGCTTTTCTCTCTAAAAAGATTCTTATACTGTTGCATAATTTTCTCCCTCCTTCCCACCGTCCTAGTCCACTTTGCTATGCAACTCTTACTCTGGACTGTTGTCATGCAAATAAACCTGAATCATCTATTTCTTTTAGACAGTTATCTCCCTCATCTACTTAAATGCAGTGTTCATTATTTATCCTTCTTTTCTTAATTTCCCCCATGTCAGTCCTCTTTTATAACAGTGGCATTATGCAGTATTTGTCTTTTTGTGATTGAGATATTTCACTCAGTATAATGTCCTCCAGCATCACCCATTTTATATAATATTTTATGAGTTCCTTGTTTTCAGTGCTGCGTAGTATTATTGTGTGAATATTCCACATCTTCTCTATCCATTCATTTGTTGATTGCCACTTGAGTTGCTTACATCCCTTTGCTATTGTGACCAACACAGCAATAAACATGGTGTGCATCAAAGATGTCATTTTAAGGACTAACGTATGCCTGCCCCAAGGCATGGTATTTTCAAGTAAGTCATCTGTGTGTGAAAGCTGGACAATAAGAATGATTGAAAAAGAATCAGTAAATTTAAATTATGGTGTGGATTAGACTATACCATGGACTTCCAGAAGAACAAACAAATTTATCCTGAAAAATGTATAAACAAAATGTTCCTTTGAATCAAGCTTGAACATGTTATCAAGAAGTGCCAATTCCTGGAGAAAGATATCATGTTTGATAAAGCAGAAGATTGACAAAAAAAAGAGGCCTCTTAAGGAGATGGGTGATCTGAAGATCACAATCTTAAAACATGATGGAGAGAAGTTCCACTCTATAGTGCTTAGACTCACCATGTTGTTGTGGGAACTGACCCATCACTGACCCTCCAGCAGGTTTTGAGAGACAGAGTATCACATGCAAGGAGATTACCCATCCATCTCCTACAGAGTTCGGTGGATCCGAACTGTGTGCCTTCAGAGTCGTACAGCAGACTCTTATTACCAGGTTCACCAGACTCACCATGAGATAGAGTCAACACAATGGCAACTAGTTTGAGTTTTGTTTTATTCATTTTTAAGGACTAGAATATATCATTTGAGTTTATCCTATTTGTATCTTTCCCCCTTTTTCAAGGAAGCCACTATAATTTATAACTTTCGGCTATATAGCCATTTGTTCTCTCCAAATATATTTCTAAAATGACTTTAAAATCTGATTCTAGCTTCTCTTATTTCCATGTTGTTGTTGTTATGTGCCATCAAGTTGAGTATGACCCTATGAGCAACAGATCTGAAGCCTGTCCTCTCCTGTGCCATCTTCACACTTTCTGACACAAATGAGCCCATTGCTCCAGTTACCGTGTCAATTCATCTGTTTGAGGGTCTTCCTTTCCTTCATCAACCCTCTGCCTTTCCAAGCATTGTGTCCCTCTCCAAGGAATAGGCCCTCCTAACAACATGCCCAAAGTATGTGAGGTAAAGCTTTATCATCTTTGCCTCCAAAGAGTACTCCTCTGCCTACACTTTCTCCAAGACATATTTGTTCCTTTGGCAGTCCAGGTGATGTTCAGTACTCTTCTCCAACACTATAGCTAAAGACATCAAGTCTTCTGTCATCCTTCTTGTTTCCATGGGATCTCTCTATTCTTTAGTAGTTCCTGGATGGAGACAGTAACCTCCTAGCCCGCACTCTTATTTCTTTAGCTAATTATTTGTCATTATTCTGCTCAATTCTAGAATGTTTACATAAAATCAGATGGCCTATGCCTTATGGACGTTCAGGTCTTGGCTACAGTTATTTTGGATATGTATTATAATATTCTCTAGTTCTCCAACAGGGAGTACTTTTGGCCTAACGGAGAGGGAGTTGCTCTGCTAATGCCAAAGTGGGAATTTTTAATCCACCAGCTGCTCTGCAGGACAAAGATGGGCTATCTCCTTCTGTGTGATTTGTTGTTGTTGTTAGGTGCTGTCGAGTCTACAAAGATCCATGGTCATTCTGTGAACAGCAGATCTGTCCTGCCCTGTCCTGTGCCATCCTCATCATCTCTGATATATTTGAGTCCATTTTTATAGTCATTGTGTCAATCCATCTGATTGAGGGTCTTTCTGTCCTTTCATTGACCTTCCTCCTTTCCAAATATGATGCTTTTTCCCAAGGACTGGCCCTTTCTAACAACATGCCCAAATTATGTGAGGTGAAGTTTCACTGTCCTTGCCTCTAATGGGTACACTGGTTGCACTTTCTACAAGACAGATGTGTTTGGGTTTTGGCAGTCCATGGGATGTTCTGTACTTTGCTCTAACATTGTAACTCAAAGACATCAATTCTTCTTCTATCATCCTTATTCATTGTTCAACTTTCAGATGCATAGCCAGTAATATAAAAGACTGTGGCTTACTTACATGCGAATCTATAAGAAAGGAGATATTGTAGACATCAAGGGAATGGGCACTGTTCAAAAAGGAATGCCTCACAAATGTTACCATGGCAAAACCGGAAGAGTCTACAATGTTACCCAGCATGCTGTTGGCATCGTTGTGAACAAACAAGTTAAGGGTAAAATTCTTGCCAAGAGAATTAACGTGCGCATTGAGCATATTAAGCACTCTAAGAGCAGAGACAGCTTCCTGAAACGAGTGAAGGAAAATGATCAGAAAAAGAAGGAAGCCAAGGAGAAAGGCACTTGGGTCCAGCTAAAACGCCAGCCCGCTCCCCCCAGAGAGGCACACTTTGTGAGAACAAATGGAAAGGAGCCCGAGCTGCTGGAACTTATTCCCTATGAATTCATGGCATAATCAGGGTGAAATAAAGGTGTCTATCTGGTAAAAAAAAAAAAAGACTGTGGCTTGAATCAGGTGCTCCTTAGTCTCTAAACTGCCATTGTTACCTCTTAGAAGCTTGGAGAGGTAGATTTTGACAGTAGATTTTCCCAGTGTGATTTATCTTTTGATTTCTTGATTTTTGATGCCCAATGTGTTGATTTTGGATCCAAGTAATGAAATAGATGACAAGTTCAATCTTTCCTCCATCTATCATGATCTTGCATATCAGTCAACTGGTGAGGATTTTTGCATTCTTGATATTGAGCTGTAATCCATATTGAAGGGCTTTAGTAGACTGTATTCTTTCTCCATACCTCTTTAATCAATATGCTGAACAATCATTCAGGAGACTGGACATAATAAAGAATGTGGCATCAGGATCAGTGGAGGACTCATCAACAATCTGCCTAGTGTGATTGACATAACCTTTAGGCCTCTTCGTTTCCACAAGCAAGGTTATAGGGATGGAGAAAGAATACAGCCCTGAGACATACTCTTTTTAATTTTAAATCATGCAGTGTTCCCTGGCTCTGTTGGGACAACAGCTTCTTGGTCTAGGTATAGGTTTGGCACGAGAACAATTAAATATTCTGGCATTTCTATTCTTCACAACATCAGCCATAATCTGTTGTGATCTAGATAGCCTTTGAAAACCTGCCAGAATCAGCTATGAATCGATTCTGACGCGAGGGCAATGAGTTTTCCAGTCCTTTGACTTTTTATTCCAGGGCCTGCCGCATAATCTTTTTGCTTTGATTTCCTGAATGGGCACACTTTTCTATCCTGAATGGGCACACTTTTCTATCTCTTAATTGTCTGATGTGATACCATTCTTATTCAAAAACTCCATTTCCAGATACATGCAAAAATGGATAAAAAGTATCTTCATTGCCCCCCTTTGGCCATAATTGGCTCGTTCTGGTTCATTGACTCTCCACTCTTGGAATAAGATTGGCAAAGTTTGTCATTAGAGTGATTCTAAACCTCAAATTGTAACACAGTACTGTTTCTAGTGTCAAAACCAACATAACTTGACTGGATACAAGATACAAAGGATCTTTGACATTAGACCACAGATGAGACCGAGTTGGAATCTGGTCCTTTGGGAATATCCACTCACTACAGTTGGAAGAATTGACAAGGGGACAAGAGTAACACCTTGGAGAAGGCTCAAAGGTGGATCAAGGACAGAAGATAAGATCACAACAGTCACAGCCACCGACGCAGAAGTTTTTGGGGAGCTAGACAGGTATCAAATAACAAAACAAAAACCCCCTCAAGTTATTACCTTACAAAACACACATATATATTAGCAAAAGTTGTGTGATGGAAATATTTACATTGCCAGAGAAAGATAGAGAGTAGCTTCTGAGGGTGTTTGCTGTTGTTAGGTGCCACCGAGTAGAGTACAACTCATAGTGACACTATGAACAAAAGATCTGAATCCTGACCTATGTTGTGCCATCCTTAACATCTTTGACATACTTGAGCCCATTGCTGCAGATGCTATGTCAGTCTATCTGGTTGAGAGTAGTCCTCTCTTTCTCTGACCCTCCACCTTTCCAAGCATGATGGCTGGCCTTCTCCAAAGATAAGTCTCTACTAGCAACATGCCCAAATGTACATGAGATGAAGCTTTGCTATTTATGCCTCCAAGGAGAATTCTAGCTACACCTTTGCCAAGACATATCTGTTTGTTCTTTGGTAGCCAGGGGACATTTGGTACTCTTTTCTAACACCAGAACTCAAAGATATCAATTCTCCTTCTGTCATCCTTCACCATCATCCAGATTTCAGCAGCAAAGTAAGTGATTGAAAAGACTGTGGCCTGAATCAGGTGTACAATAGTCCTCAAGTTGAAATCATTACCCCTCAGTAATTTTGGAGAGGTCCCTGATTGCAAACTTGCCCAGTTCATCTCCTAATCTCTTGGCTATTGGTACAAAGGTGTTGATTGTAGATCCAAGGAAGATGAAGTTGTTGACAGTCTCAATCTTTTCTCTATCAATCATGATATTGCTTCTTGGTTCTGTGGTAGGAATTTTTGTTTCCTACATGTTAAGAAGCATATGCAGCCTTTGATCTTCTTTTTTTTTTTTTACTTTTATTTTATTATTTTTGTGTGAGTGTACCGTCAAATCAGATCTGACTGGTACAGGAGGAGATTGTCCCTCCTTCCCCGGCAGAGCATCTGGTGGATTTGAACCGTGCATCTCTGGGATTGTAGTTGCAGCTCCTTGCCACTAGGCCACCAGAGCTCCCCTAACCTTTGATCTTCTATAGTTCCTCACTTTCAGCAATCAAGGTTGTATCATCAGCATAATGTAGTTTATTGAAATCTTCCTCCAATCCTGATGCCATATTTTTCTTCATGAAGTCCAGCTTCTCGAATAATTTCCTCATAATGCAAATTGAATAGGTAGAGAGAGAGGTACAATCTTGAAACAGACTTTCCTTGATTTTAAACCATGTAGTAGTGTTCCTTTGCTTTGTTTGCAAGACAGCCTCTTAGTCTAGCCATACATACGGCTGAGGCTGCTTACATGCAACCACATACTTCACTGGATTTGTTTCCTAAATTTGGAGGTTTAATGTCATAGAACATCCCAATGAACTAGCCTAATAATGGGTTAATGCTTCTGTTCTAACTCCTAGTTCATTAAATACTTCTTGGGGCATTAAAACTTATAAGTGGTCACTGAAGACACGCATTTAGTCTACGTCTAGAAATAGAAAGAAGTTATGAAAGCGGGGCTACTTGTTTTCATGAACTATTGCTTCATTTGCCATGAGACAACAATAACTATACAGTGCCTAGCATCCACTATTGAGCATTATGATCTAAGATTCTATAGAATACTGATCAAAAGGGGAAAAATTAAGAACAGAACTTCAAATTTCATTGACACTAGATTTTCTGATCCATAGAGGGTGCATAATTTCTTAAAACTATCATCCTTAGATAATTTTAAAACTATAAATAAAAAGGAATGTGCAAAACATAAAGTAAATAGACAAAACACAATGTATATGAATTCTTTATGTAAACCAAGTAAAATAAAAAATATTTTTCTAAAAAAAGTCATATCTTTGCTCTTTAGCACTCTGAACAAGTCTATTCTGTTTTTGAGAATTTGATTTGCCCAACGCACTATTTCTTAACTGCTGCATCCAAGGATGTTGGTTTATCTGAGTGAAATGAAATCATTAATGACTTTTTAAAAAATGCCGCTTGACATCTTCTTAAAACTAGACTGTGCTATTTTTGTTGTTGTTAGGTGTCATTGAGTTGAGTGTGACTCATAACAATGGTATAAACAACAGGTTACCCTGTTCTTCCTGTGCCATTCTCAGCATTCCTGACATATCTGAGCTGATTGCAGCAGTCACCAAGTCAACCTGTTTTGGGGAGGAGGGGGCTTCCGCCTTTTCTCTGAGACACTATCTTTTCCAGCATGATGATTCAGAAGGTCAAGGAGAGTGTAGTCTTCAACATGCATTGAAGTTCAACATCAAGAAGACAAAGATTTTCACCACTGGGCCAATTGGCAGCACCATGATAGATAAAGATATTGAGGTTATTAACAATTACAGCTTGCCTAGCTCCACAATCAACACTCTTGGTACCAGCAATCAGGAAATCAAAAGACAAATTGCATTGGAAAATGTGCTGTCAGGGATCTCTCTAGAGTACTGAAAAGCAACGATGTCAATCTAGAGACTAAGATGCACCTAATCCAGGCCATGGTCTTCACAATTACTTACTATACATCAGAGAGCTGGACAATGACTAAGGATGACAGAAGAAGAATTGATGCCTTTGAGTTGTGGTACTGGAGAAGAGTATTTAACTGGAGGTTACCATCGACTGCCAAAAAAATAAATAGGTCTGTCTTGGAGAAAGTGAAACCAAGTTTCTTCTTGGAGGCCAGGATTTTGAAACTCTGTCTTGCATACTTTGTGCATGTGGCCAGGAGAGACATCTTCAGGAAAAGGTCATCTTGCTCAAAAGGGTGGAGGGATAGCACAGGAGAGGAAAACCCCGGAGAAGATGGATTGACACAGTAACTGGGGCAATGGGGGTTGGTGTATCGGAATTAGTGAGACGGGCTTAAGGCAGGGAAGGCTTCAGTGCTGTTGTACATGGGGTAGCTATGAGTGGCAGGTGACTGGATGGCACATAACAACAACAACATCTCTCTCCAAGGACTGATTCTGCCTAAAAATATTCCCAAACTAAACGAGACAAAGATTCACCATCCTCGCCTCTAAAAGCACTTTGGTAGCAGCCCAGTGAGAATTCTACTGCAATTCTACTTCAAATTTAGAAAACAATTTTAAAGTTTATCTGGAAGAATAAAAATAAAACCCCATTGTCGTCAAGTCATAGTGACCCTATAAAACAAAGTAGAATTACTCACAGGGTTTCTAAGTTGTAAGTCTTTTTGGGAGCAAAATGCCATATATTTCTGCCACAGAGTGCCTGGTGGGTTTGAACTGCTGACTTTGCAGTTAACAGTTAAGTATTTAATCCCCTGAACCACCAGAGCTCCTTAGTTAAATCATATTTTAGCTTAATTGGCAAAATATCTTTCTTGAGATACCTTTCTTAAGAACAAGCTATGTAGAATCATTAAATACTGCCTAGAAAGGTACTTTGACAGGAAACTGCTAGAAGTTCAACCTGAGTGTAGAAGAGGTCCTGGTACTAAGGATATCATTGCTGATGCCAGGTGGATCCTGGCTGGAAGTGGAGAATACCAGAAAAAATTCCATTTGTGCTTTAATGACGATGAAAAAGCTTTTGTCTGTGTGGATCATAACAAACTATGGTTAACACTGAGAAAAATGGGAATCCAGAACATTTAACTGTGCTCATATGAAACCTATACCTAGACCAACAAGCTATTATTGTCAGTAATGCTAGGGAACACTGCTTGGATTTAAATCAGGAAAAGGGTGTTTTAGGGTTGTATTCTTTCTCTATACCTATTCAAGCTGTATGCTGAGCAAATCATTTGAGAAGCTGGACTCTAAAAAAGAATGTGGCATCAGGATTGTAGGAAGACCCATCAATCAACTTGAGTTATGCAAATTACACAGTCTTGCTTGCTTAAAGTGAGGAGGACTTGAAATGCTTGTTGCAGAAGATCAAAGACAACAACTTTCAATATGGATTGCAGCTCAATATCAAGAAGACAAAAATCTTCACCACTGGACTGGTAGACAATATCATGCTAGATAGAGAAAAGATCAAAATTATCAACAATTTCATCTAACTTGCATCTGCAATCAACACCCTTGATATCAGCAGTCAGGAGATCAGAAGAAACATAGCAATTGGGTAAATCCAGTGTCAGGGTTGTCTCTAAATTACTGAAGGGCAGTGATGTCAGTTTGAAAACTAAGGTGTGCGTACTTCAAGCCATGGTCTTTTCAATCACTTGATATGCTTCTGAGAGCTAGACAATGAATAACAGAAGACATCACTGAGCTGTGATGTTGGACAAAAGTACTGAATACATCATGAACTGCCAAAAGAACAAATATAACCTGGAGAAAGTAAAGCAAAAATGCTTCTTGGAGACAAAGAAAACAAAGCTTCATCTCACATATTTTGGGCATCTTCTTAGGGGAGACTATTACTTGGAAAGGGATATCATCCTTTGAAAAGTAGAGGCTCTGCAGAAAAGAGGAAGATTTTTGGTGAGATAAATTGACAGAGACTGTGGCAGTGAGCTCAAGTGTGTCAGATAGTGTGAACATAGGACAGGGTTCTATTGTCCATAAAGTCATTATTAATCACACTTGACTCTATGGCACCTCATAAAACAACGTATAGGATCAAATTGACTATAGCAACTTGAACAACTAGGAAAGATCAGATAGGGGCAGTAAGTTTATGTTAAAAAACAAGTATATAGGTGAATCTTTGTTTAAGAATCTACACTTTTCCTTCAATTAACAGGCACTGACTACACAGTAAAGTGGGCATGATGGTTTGCTTGGCACATCTCATTAAACCACTTGGCACAGACCAGTCTTTTTATTGTCATGAAAATATTAGAATAGGCTTTGAACCAATAGATGTGGTTTAGAACCACTTCACTTATGCAAATAATCCTTAGATGCACCACATACATGTAGCCAAGAAAACATTGTGGCCTGCATTCTTACTCTGGGGTAATAACACAATTTTTCAATATGAGATATTAATCTTCGTAGGTAAAGAACGCATGCTGGTGGCTTCGGTATATTTTGACCTTTCCAAGCTGTTCTTTTGACTGGCCATCTCTCTATATTCCATTCATAAAGACTCTAACCTGGAATCTGAGTATTTTATCATGACAACACAGTTTCCAGCCATACACCAATGTGTTTTTGTGAACTGTGAAGGGCGTTTGGTGACTCATGAAATGATTACATTTTGTAGCACTTGCCTTTCACAGCAAGAATGTAAACAAAAAACAGTCTCTGGAGAAAAATCTAGTTCATATCACTCAGAATCTGTGTCCAGCGAGATAGAACGGTTACATAAATGAAGAGGCCTGTTGGATTCTTGGCTTGCAAGACCTAGCATCGTGAAGATGTCAGTTCTCCCCAAGACTCATATATCAATTTATTACAGTGCAGTAAAAACTCTAATGAAATTCTCTTTGAAACTTGGAAAACAGTTTCAAAGTTTATCTGGAAGAATAAATACAAAAACAACCTATTGATGTAGAGCCAATCCAAAGTCATAGTGACCCTAAGACAAGCTAGAATTGCCCATAGGCTTTCCAATACTGTAAATCCACAGGGGAGTAAATGGTCACATATTTCTCCCAAAAAGTGACTAGTGAGTTTGAACCATTGACCTTTCAGATAGCAGCTGAACACTCAACCATCATACCACGAGGGCTTTTTGGAAGAAAATAAAATTGTAAAAATAGCCGGGAACATTTTAACGCAGAATAACAGGAAGGACTGTACTAGTAGTTATTTACATTGTCATATTTCCTGATGATTCTCTGCTGCAAGAATAGGTAGATGATCAAGAAAACAAGATACTGAGGCGAGCTCTGGTGGCCCAGTGGCGAGAAGCTACACTGCAATCCCAGAGGTGCGCGGTTCAAATCCACCAGATGCTCTGCTGAAAAAGGAGGAACAATTTCGTCCTGTACCAGTCAGATCTGATTTGACGGTGTACACACACACAAACAAGAAAATAAAATAAAATTTTAAAAAACCCGCAAAACAAGATACTGAGTGGAGAAATGGATCTATGTATGAACAGGAGCTGAATATATAATTATATGGTAGAAAGAAAATGTGTTATTCATTCACTAGTCATCCAGGAAGGAGTTTTGGTGGTCTAATAAGTAATAATTCAGACCATGGCCTTTTCAATCACTTGCTGTGCTGCTGAGAGCTGGCTAATGAATAAGGATGACAGAAGAAGAACTGTGATGTTGGAGAGGAGTGCTGAATAGCCCACGAATTGCCAAAAGAACAAATGCCTGTGCCTTGGAGAAGATGCAGCTAGAGAGCTCACTGGGGGGAAGATGATAAAGCCCCATCTTACATACTTCTGGTGTGTTGCTAGGAGAATCTATTCTTTGGAGAGGGGAACATCATGTTTGGGAAAGTGGAAGGTCAACAAAAAAGAGGAAGACCCTTGACACGATGACTGCAGAAATGGGTGCAAGTGTGTCAGACATTATGAGGATGGCACAGGACAAGACAGGTTTTAGATCTGTTGTTCATAAGGTCACTTTGAGCTGTGCTTGAATCTAAGGCGTCCGCAAACAACACGTAGGGAGTTTTGCAGCTAACCCCAAGAAGGGGAAAAGCTCAAATGGAGAAAAGTAAGAAATCTCCTTCCGTGCAATTTACAGCCTCAGAAAACCTGTTGGAGGGTCAGCAATGAGTCACTTCTGACTCAACAGCAATGAAAGTGTGTCATCAAGGAGAATATTCAAGCTGAATTCATACCTTGAACTTCCCGGTGGAATTCAGATTTCAATTTAAAAAAAAAATCAAATCATTGAGTACTAAAAAAAAAAATCAGATGAGGAGTTCTTTATAATTTTTAAGTGAAAGAGGGCTTTTCCAAGCCCCGTAGCTGGCTGTTCAGTATGAGATCTCTCCTCTTTCTGTGGGTTGGAGTCTCCATTGTGAGTGATCTTAGGCTGTGGAGGGCCCTGTCTCTCAGTCTACGTGCTAGAAGTGAGCTTTCCTCTCCCAGCTCACACACAGGGGCTCATGGAGGAAATTCCTGTGGTTACTGACATTTCCAAGACTAGTTCCAAGACTGGTTTCCAGATAAGTTTTCCCTGTGAGAGGTCTCTGATGGTCTCTGGTGGCATGGTTCTTAGTGGGTTTCCCTGATAACTCAAAGGCTGCATGTCTCCAGCGGTCTGCCTCCACCAAGAGGCTCTGAGGGAGAAAAATGTCCTCAAGTCTTCCTGTGGGATTTACAGTTTTAGAAAACTGACAGCAGGTCACTGTGAGATGGAATCAATTTTGCAGCAGTGCTTTTCCTTACTTAACATATAGCTTTTAGTAAAACTGAGTTACTTTTGTAAGTTCCACATACTTAAAGGTGGCCTTGAAGGATAATTCAAAGTCCGTTAGAGGCAGAACTGTAAGCAACATATCTCGTTGTCCACCTTGTCAGGGTGAAATAGCCTAAGAGTTTAGAATCCAAGAGGAGGGAAAAAAAGAAGTCAAGGGTATATTGACGTTTCCATTGAATCAGAAAATGACATGATTACCTTGCCATTTCTGCATCCTCAGCAAACAGAAGAGGGAATTGGAAGGTAGGCCGGGTGGTGATTTCTGACTTAAATGAGGACTATAAATGTTATGGTGCATCAGGGACAGAGAGATGATCCCTAGATCAAGGCAAAACTGAGCCAGTAGCTGTGCAGTTTGCTCTGACACCTGGTACCCCAGGAAAGTCAGAACACACTTGGGGTCTTCAGAGTTGTCAGTGTCTGGATTTTAAGAAGTAGGTCATTAGGCTCTTCTGAGGTGTGCTTATGGTATTTGTACCATGCTGGGTCACTAATACCCAGATACATCTCCAACATTCAAGGTCAATAGAAGGCACCTAGCATATGATAAGGAGCCATTGGAAACTGATGGAATGTCACCATTAGTTAGAATCTATTTAATTGCAGTGGGTAGTAATACATAACAGGCAGAACGATCAAGGACTTAAATCCCTCATGTGAAAATTGGGCCACCTTAACCTGTAAAGAATACTCATGTTTTAAAGAAACCGATGGCAAAGACTCAATTATGTTGTTTCAAGATAGTATAGATTTTTTTTTTAATGAATCACAGGAAGCTGACTAATGTTAACTTGTCAAAATAGGCTCATTTTAAACCCAAGATCTGCTCATGGTTTAGAGAGGAAGCTGCTTATTTATTAAACAGACTTTCCGAGGGAGTTCATATCTCTTGCTATTTTTTATCTTGCTCTTTGGCCAGGAGGAACTGATCCTCAGAGAAGGACATCATGCTTAGAAGGGTGGATGGGCAGTGCAGGAGAGGAAGACCCCAGGTGAGATGGATTGATACAATAACTGGGGCAGTGGGGGTTGATGTGTCAGAATTTGTGAGACTGCCTCAGGACAGGGCAGGCTTCAGAGCTGATGTACACAGGGTCAGTACGGATCACAGGCAACTTGACAGCACATCACAACAACAACAACAGAAACTTTCTCCAACCTCCCTCTCACCACTAGTATCCCTGCCCTCAGAACATGGTCTCAAATGATCAGTCCTTCTTGTCTAGAATGCTGTTGGTTGTTTCTGGGCTCGCCAGGCTGTCTATCATACCTATGGATCTCACCTCATTCTGTTTCTTCACTTTCTCTTTCCTTGGCTGCTCAATTTACTCCCGGTTGAGATTTAGCCCAAAGGTTCTCTGTGAATCCTTCTCAGTGTGTGCCCAACACAACTGCCTGTTTCCTCTTTATCTCTCAGGGCACTGATGAGACTTCACTGGCATTCCAAGTGTACATGCTTTTGTCTGCTTTACAAGATTTACCTTTAAAACCCCAAAACTTGGCACATAGTAGATGTTTATTGAGGTTATGTTGTTGTTATTGTGTATATTCAAGTAATAACTGACTGTTTAGTGGATTTTCAAAGGCAGGAAATTATATGGGAGGAGATTGCACCCTGGAGTGCCCTGGAGCTGCAGGGTGCAACCTCCTCCCCTGGAACAGCTGATGGATTCGAAATGGCTGCCTTTAGAATTGCAGCACATCTTCTTACCACTAGGCCATCAGAACTCCAATGATGTTAGTTGTCACTGTCTGTTCACCAGCAACAAACAGTGACACACTGATGAGGGTAAGCTGATGGAGACACACCACTCCGGGAGAAGATTAGAGAGTCAATCCAGCTCAATTTTATTGGGGGCTGCAGCACACTTATATACAATCAAGTAAACAGAAAGACAGGATAGGGTGGGCTTGCAGATGTGGAACATGCGGATTGGATAGGACAACCTCAGACCACCCCCAGACAGCAATCTTCCCAGGTGGTGCACTTTCTCAAGCCGGTACAGCCAAACACCAGAGAGCTTTCTCTATCCAGTATTAAAGGCCATTGGGAGGCTTGCACTTTTCCAGATCTTAGGTGATCTGTCCTGGCCTGAGGCCCTCCCTTCTTCCCAAAGTTCCCCAACAGTTAGTGAGCTAAACTAATGAATCTCTGACACATTTGAACTCATTGCTACAGTCACCATATCAATTCATCTTATTGGGAGTCTTCCTCTCTTTTGCTGACACTCCACCTTTCCAAGCATGATATCCCTTTCCAAAGCATCAATGATGTTAGTGGCCTAACCTAGTGAAACATCAGTGTTAGAGGCAGCAACTCAATTGAGAATGTGTAAGCTCTCTAAACCATGCACTTCAAATGGAGCAATTAATTCTTTAGGCTTTATCGTCGTTAGGTGCAGTCAAGTTGAGTACAACTCAAGTGACCCTATGAAAACTCAAGTCTGTCCTATCTTGTGCCATCTTCCTCATCTTTGGCACACTTGAGCCTATTGCTGGAGTCACTGTGCCAATTCATTGTGTTGGGGTTCCTCTTCTCTACTGCTGACACTTCACCTTTCCAAGTATGATACCCATTTCCAAGGAATAGCTTTTCCTAGCAACATGTCCGAAATATTAGAGACGAAGCTTTGCTATCCTTGCCTCCAAGGAGTACTCTGGTTTCACTTTTCCAATAGCCGTGTTTATTATTTTGGCCATCCATGGGATATTAAGTATTCTTCTCCAACACCACAACTTAAAACATCAGTTATTCTGTTATTCTTATTGTCCAGCTCTCAGATGCATAGCAACTGTTTGAAAAGACCATGGCCTGAATCAGGCACAACTTAGTCTTAAAATTGACATTTTTTTACACTCCCACCAGCAGTGAATAAGGGTTCCAGTTTCTCCACAACCTTGCCAGCATTTGTTGCTTGCTGTATTGTGGAAAGTGGTGTGGCACTTTCTCAAAAAGTTGCAAATAGAGATAACCTTTGACCCAGAAATTCCACTACTGGGAATATACCCTAAAGAGACCATAACTGGCATCCAAGCAGGTATATGCACACCCATGTTCACTGTGGCTTTGTTCACAATAGCAAGGAGTTGGAAACAACCTAAGTGCCCATCAACAAATGAATGGATAGAGAAGCTGTGGTATATTACACAATGGAATACTACGCTGCATTGAAAAACAAGGAACTCATGCAATATTATTCAAAATGGGTGATCCTGAGTAAAATATCTCAGTCACAAAAGGACAAATACTGCATGGTGCCACTGTTGTAGAAAGTGACTGACATCAGGGTTGGGGTAAGACTGAGAAAAACTGGATAGATTATGTATACTGAATTGAAACAGATGAGGGAGAGAACAGTTTAAAAGTGATATATGATAGCATATTATGATTATCACAGGAATCCAGAATTAAGGTTGCATAGTGGAGTGCATTTGGGGTGGGGTGGGGGCCAGGGTCGGGGGATTGTATACCAACAAAGAAGTTTATCTTTTGCTTTTCAAAGAGAGGAGCAGACTGGGGGGAGAGGGGTAAAGAAAAAAGTGCAACAATGAATGAATGAAAATCCAAAATCTCTGTAACTGTTCATTAAAATGAATAAATTTTTAAAAAAAATTGACATTTTTGTTCTTTAGTACTTGACAGTGGATTTGCCCAAAGCAATACATCTCCTGATCTACTGATTGTTAACTGAGGGTGTTGATTGTGGATCCAAGTAAGAAAAAATCATTGACAGTACCAGCTCTTTCTTCATCTAGCATGAGGTTACCCAGTGGTAAGGACCGTTATTTTTTTTTTTAATGTAATACTGCAGTCTTTGATCTTCTGCAGTAAGTACTTCTGGTACTTCTCACTTTCAGCAAGCAAGTTTGTGTAATTGGCATAACACACGTTGCTGATGAATCTTGATGCCACATTCTTCTTCATAGAGTCTGGCTTCATGAATCATTTGCTCGGCATACAGACTGTACAAGTATAGAGAAAGGATAGAACCCAAAGACACACTCTTTCTGATTTTAACTCATGTGTTGTTCCCAGGGGACACCAGCTTCTTGATCTAGGTATAGGTTTTACATGAGCACAATTAATGTGTTCCAGGATTCCCATTCTTATCATATTAGCCATAGCTTGTTGTGATACACAAAGTGAAATTCCTTTGCATTAATCAGTAAAACTCAAATAGACATTCTTCTAGGATTCTCTGCTTTCAACCAGGATCCATTAATGTCCCTAGTGCCATGGCCTCTTCTAAATTCAGCTTAAAATTCTGGAAGTTCCCTATTAATGTAGTATCTTCAGCAGTATTTTGCTTTTATGTGATGTTAATGATATTATTTGATAATTTCCACATTCTGTTGGATTATGTTTCTTGGAAATGGGAAAAATGTGAACCTCTTCCAGTCAGTCTGCCAGGCAGCTGTCCTCCATATTTCCTGGCATAGACTGGTGAGCACAATCAGGGTTGCATCTAGGCTTACCCTAACCAATAAACAGGTTTATATATATGAGTACTTAGAAGGAACTGAAGATAATGCTGATCTTGGGAATGTGCCAGATTTAACCTTTTTTTCAGAAGACACACATGCACGCGTGTACACACACACACACACACACACACACACACACACACACCCTACAACTTGAAACACTTGCTGCAAAAGGTCAAGGACTATAGTCTTCAATATGGATTGAAGCTCAACATCAGGAAGACAAAGATTCTCACAACTGGGCAATTGGAAGCACCATATTAGATGGAGAAGAGATTGAGGTTGTATGCATGTAGAGCTTGCTTGGATCCACAATCAATGCTCTTAACACCAGCAGTCAGGAAATCAAAAGATAAATTGCATTGGGAAAAAATGCTCTCATGGACCTCTCCAGAGTGCTGAAGAGCAATGATGTCAGTCTAGAGACAGAGGTGTGCCTAATCCAGGCCATGGTCTTCTCGATTACTTGTTATGTTTCAGAGAGTTGGACAATGACTAAGGATGACAGAAGAAGAGTAGATGCCTGCGAATTGTGGTGCTGGAGAAGAGTCTTGAACATATCATGGACTGCCAAGAAAATAAATTGGTCTGTCTTGGAGAGAATAAAATCAAGTCTCTCCTTGCAGGCTTGGATTTTGAAGCCCTGCCTCACTTACTTTGGGCACGTGATCAGGAGAGACTGGTCCTTGGAGAAGGACATCATACTTGGAAGGGTGGAGGAACAGCGCAGAAGAGAAGACCCTGGATGAGATGGATTGATACAGTATCTGGGGCAATGGAAATTGGTGTGTCAGAATTAGTGCCACTGGCTCAGGATAGGCAAGGGTTCAGAGCTGCTGTGCATAGGGTCACTATATGTTGCAGGCACATAACAACATAACAACTGCACATAAAA
>NW_006399843.1:92158-127466 GCF_000299155.1 Elephantulus edwardii
AGAGAGTTGGACAATGACTAAGGATGACAGAAGAAGAGTAGATGCCTGCGAGTTGTGGTGCTGGAGAAGAGTCTTGAACATATCATGGACTGCCAAGAAAATAAATTGGTCTGTCTTGGAGAGGATGAAACCAAGTCTCTCCTTGGAGGCTTGGATTTTGAAGCCCTGCCTCACTTACTTGGGCACGTGATCAGGAGAGACTGGTCCTTGGAGAAGGACATCATACTTGGAAGGGTGGAGGAACAGCGCAGGAGAGAAGACCCTGGATGAGATGGATTGATACAGTATCTGGGGCAATGGAAATTGGTGTGTCAGAATTAGTGCCACTGGCTCAGGATAGGGAAGGGTTCAGAGCTGCTGTGCATAGGGTCACTATATGTTGCAGGCACATAACAACATAACAACTGCACATAAAAACAACAATGTACAATATTGGCTGGGTTTTTTTGTTTGGTTTTTTTTTTTTTTAATTTAAGCCTCTTGTTTAGAGTCAACAAGACCTTGGAGCGGGCCTTTGTATTTAGAGTTGTTTGTTATTATATTTTGGAGGAACATCCTTCTAAGTGGTACAGCACTCTTCTGTCAATATGCTGTACTGAGGTAACCTGGGGTTGCTGTGATGTTGACCCTTGTGGCATTGAGGTGTCAAATGTCATAATGATTATCCATGGTGGACAGTGTTTGGTGGAGCTCCCAGTTTGAGAGACGTTTGGTAGCAGAAATGGCATCCACTTCCTAAACAACATGCTTCTGAAAACTCTATGAACTTTGATAAATGTTGATAGTTATAGAAAGGCTTCAGGCCTTCATGGTGATGTTCACAGGGTCTCTATGAGTCATGCTCGACTTGACGGCAATCAACAACAACAACTATATGTATATGATATGTAAATATACACGATAGTGATATATATATTATACAAATATATACACACACATACATACATATGCATATATATATGTATGAAAGTATATGTGTGTGTGTGTATATATATATATTTGTTTTTTTAAAGGGGAAAAATCAGTTCAGGCCCCCAGCCCTATGAACACAGTAACAGCCCTCACCTTAGTTTGACCCTTGTTAAGTGACTTTCCCCTCCCTTTTCTGCCCAAAGACACAATTGTTTGCAGTTTTGTTTTGTTTCGTTGTACACAGAGTGCCTATGCATTGCAACCAGTATGACAGCACATAACAACAACAAATGATTATTTGGTTGATAAACACACTGTGTATTAATAGCATATGAAAATCTGGGAAATTTCCACTTCCTTTCTCCTTTACAAAGACACTTCCTCCCTCTTTTCTACCCAAGAGGCTTATAATTATTTCCCAAAGTTGTCAGAATTATATTTAACGTGACAGGAGTCTATGAACTCTGCAAATGGCCTTCATGTCCTACTGAGTATACTCTGATTATATTTGTATCTAGGCTTGCCTAATTTTAATTACCATCCCCTTGGCTATGCGGCTATGGGGCTAGCTACTCACATTCAGCTTTCTGCTCTGTGTAGTTGTTCACTGAGCCTGTTTTTCAATGGACACGCTTAGAGCATATTTGGTACTATTGGGAAGCTGCAATAATGCTTGCAGACATAGGCTAGTTGATGTAGTAAAGCAGCAATTTATCAAATGCTTCTCAGTGATCTGAGAACTGTCACCAGCTATGCTATGGTATTGCATTTGCTTCCGGGAAGTTAGGCAAAGTTAGCTAATAAAAACACATGGGTAATCTTAGATCTCACCTTTCCTAAAATTAATCCATCGCCAATTTAAGTGAAAATACACAAGAAATGTGCTTACAAGGGTAGGCCTTGCTGTTCTCCAAACACTAAGTGCTTATATTTTCTCTTTTCAGAAAAATACCTAAAGGGAAATTCCATTTCTCCCTCCTGACTGCTTTGAGTTTCCAACTTCAAAGTTAATACTTTACTTGACATAGCAGGTAATAGTTGAGCCAAATTTATTTTTTAAATGTTAGGTTACATTTATTGCATATGTTTACATTGTAGCCTTGAAACACATCCACCAGTTAATTTAGGATGTCAATGTTCAGTAAAGAGAGTAGCCCTTTAAATAGCTTTATAAATCACATTCTCCTATTTCCTTAGAATTGCTCTGAAACCCCCATCTTTACTTCAGGAGAAATCTTGACAATTAGTTCCTTTGATATAATCTGAACAGAAGTATCTCATCAATCGTTCTTGAATGTTTACATTGTTGTTATGTGCTGTCAAGTCTCTTGAAAATCATAGTGACCCTATATATAACAACTCTGAACCGTGCCCTATTCTGAGTCAACCTTACTGTTCCTGACACACCTACCCTCATTACCCCAGTCATTGAGTCAATCCATCTCATCCAGGGTCTTCCTTTCTTGTGCTGTCCCTTCACCCTCCTAAACATGATGTCCCTCTCCAAGGACAGGTCTCTCCTTGCAACATGCCCAAAGTATGTCAGAAGAAGCTTCAGAATCCTTTCCTCCAAGGAGCATTTTGGCTGTGTAGCTCAGTAATTTTCAGTTGCTTCGTATGCATCTGAACAAGGAAGACCGAATATGAATAAGGAAGACCGAAGAAGAATTGATGCCTTTGTATTGTGGTGTGAGAGAATATTGAATTTCTCATGGATAGACAGAAGAACAACCAAATCTTTCTCGAAGGAAGTACAACCAGGGTGCTCCTTATGGGCAAAGATGGTGAAACTTCATTTCTCATACACTGAACATGTTGTCAGTAGGGGCCAGTTTTTGAAAAAGACATCATGCTGGGAAAGGTAGAGGGGTCAGAGAAAGAGAGGTAAACCTTCAACGAGATAGATTGCAGCAGTGACCATAACAATGATGTGATGAGGGCAGAAATAGTGAGGATGGTCCCGCATAAGGCAAGATTCTGACCTGTTTGTTGTTCATTGCCTCGCTACGAGTTGTTGTCGACTTGATGACACAGGCATTGCCTAGGCACAACCACATTAAGCACCGACGAGGCCAAACAGTGAAGATAAAACGATGACCAAAAAACACATCCTCTTTGAGATTTAGAAATCAGCTGGGAAGAGTGATCTAAACAGCTCTTCATATAAATAAAGATCTAATCCAAACATTAAGACTTTTCATTCTGGCTCTCACGCAGGCTTCTGAATACGCCGTGAATGTGCGGGCCTGCTCGCTACCGAAGTGAGGGGGTTTAGTTCGCTGCTGTTGGCGCTGAGGGGCTGGTTAGGCCCCGTTGGTGCGTTTTTGCGGCCAGCGTCTGGGTCTGTCTCAGCTCGGAGGCCAACTTCCCTGGCCCTGAGATTTGCTCCCTTTCCTATAGGTAACCTTAACTCTGAGTTTTACTCCAGAATTGACCCTGAACCCAGTGCCAGTGACAAAAAGGAAATACAACTGCCAGCGAAGGAAGCAAAGGAGGATGGAGCCTCTGGGTTCAACCAGCCATCCCCACTGGACCCACCTGGGAAAACACTTTGCAGTCCAGAGGGGAGCAAATGACAGGAAAATATCTTCTAACAGAGCAAGAAGGCAAGCAGCTGTAACCCAAGACCACCAGTAAGGTGATAAAGCGTCCTCCCTTCCCCCCTTTATATCTACGCCCCTGTTCAGCATGAAGAAGCCAGAGAGTCGGCATCCAATTCCCAAATCAATAAGACAGTTGGTTTAATTACCATTGGAAAATGCTTGTCATTCCTCTGTAGCATCTGGTCCCCTCGGGACCCTCATCATTTCCTTCACCTGCTCCCCCCACCGACCAAATTGTGTAGCTCTGCAACTGCATCCTGGCCCATCCTCACCTTTCTGCCCCCAACCCTCACCTCCTTATACCCCCAATATGTTTTTCCCAATAAAAAAAAGGGAAAAAAATTAAAAAAAAGGACTTTTCATTCTCTGTTGAGTTTGACTTGTTAGGATTGCCATTGGCCTTCACTTGTGTAAACCAAACGGTCAATTTTAGATCACTCTTAATCTCTGAAAAGCATCTGACATTTGATGACACCCTCATTTTTAAGACATTTTATCAATTGCATCTTAAGCCTGTGGTTTTAAAGGTTTATAACCCCTAAATGTATATCCTTAGCCCCAGTTTTTGGTGTTTTGTTTTGTTTTTCATTTGAAACTTCTGTATCTACCTGTCTACTCAACTCCTGGATGTCTCTATTAGTTTTCAGGGCTGCCTTAACAGAATAGCACAAGTGGGCAGTTTAACACACCAGAAATTTGTTATCTTGCAGTTGAGAGACTATACTTCTGAATTCAGAAGTTTGGCTAGGTCATTTTCTCTCCATAGTTGTGTAAGAGAATGCCCTCTTGCCTCTTGTAACTTCTGGTAGCCCCAGATATTCCTTAGCTAGTGACATTGTAACTCTAGTCTCTGCCTCTGTTTTTAAATGGCCATCTTCCCTCTGTGTTTTTTTCACATGACATTCATTTGTCTTGGTGTCTCTCCACTCATATTGAGTTAGAACTTCTCTTGTTTCCCTACGGCCTCATGTTAGCTGATAACACCTTCAAAGACCTAATTTCCAAACAATGTCATTCATAGTTTAGAATATGTCTTTTTTGGGGATACAACTGAATCTATTAAAAAAATCTAATTAATAAATGTGAACGATGAAGATAGAAGCAACTTGGAAGAAAAGTCTGGTGATCTTCTTTTTAGAAAACCAGCCAGTGGAAAAGCCTGTGGAGCATGGGTTTACTCTGCTCTACACAGAGTTTCCATGACTTGTCATTGACTCAATGGGAACTAGTTAGCACTCAGACAGATTCATACTCAGCCTTCTGAGTTGGCCCTTCGGCAGGAGGCATAAAAGCTCTGTTTTTCTTGTCTGGTTTGGTTTTGCTTTTTCCCAGAGAAATGTGATCAGCAATATCTCATTTATCTGTATAGAAGATCTTTTGGGTAGCTGGACAAGAGAGATGAAAGGAGATGGACAAAAAAAAAGGAATAATATCAGTTTTGTGTGTGGTTAAAAGGCAAGGAAACAGAGAGAAGTCTTGTGATATGATGGTGGTAGGACTGCATGTGGAACTGATCCTCTTATTACTGATTTCTGCTTCCAGGATTTGAAATGGGAAGAAAAGAGACGTATCCACATAACCATTCAGGATACATATTTTGTTGCCTGTCTCCTCAACCCAAACCACTACCTGTACTTTTGATCTAGAGTTACAGGTTTTTTGTAGGAATTAGGAAAGCTAAGGGAGGAAAGAGAAAGTATAAACATTGAATGAATAGCCTTAAATCATAAATATCCTCTCAGGTCTTCTTAGAGGGTAGCCCAAGGCCAAATACTTCAGCTTGACTATCTTGGGCATAGTGCTCTTTTAAGAGCTATCTGTGTGAGCTCAAACTGACAACAACTAAAACAGGTGCGTATAAAATCGGAGGGAGCAGGAATTTATACTGTTTAGGGAGAAGCAATTGAGAAAGGGAGAGTGTGAATGAGAGCACATCTTGAAGTACATAGTCAAATGTTCCTGAATTGTACATGCAAAAATGGTTGGATTAGTTAGGTCTTGTAAGGTATGTTTTCAGTGATAGTATAAAAGAACATAAATTAGTAGTAAAAATACTTGCCTAATGGACTAATTAGTAAGAGAAAGGGGGTAAGAAAGGGTATTTTGCTGGTTGTGTGTGTGTTCAACTTGAACATACAAGTTTGACTTTATTGATATATCAGACTTTCTTATATAATTTATGTTTCTCCACTCTAGTCTAGACATATGGAAAGATCAAAATAATAGTAAAAAAGCTAAGTCTATTTGACTTGACCCTCACACAACCTTAAATCTTGCCCAGTCAGGTGTTGAAAGACTTTAGAGGATGGTCTTTAAAATACTTATAAATGCTGTGCCTTTCTATGTTCACATTTTTGAGGAAATGCTGAACTGCCTTCCAGAATGGTTGTACCATTTTATAATCCCACCAACAATGTATAAGAGTTCCTTTCTCACCACATCCTCTCCAACAATTACTTGCTGCCCTGTTATACTTTGCCACTGTTACTAGAGTGAGATGGTACCTCATTGTGGTTTTGATTTGCATCTCTCTTATTGCCAGTGATTTTGACCATTTCTTCATGGGTCTGTTTGCCATTCGAATATCTTCCTCTGTGAAAATTATTTCCATGTCTTTTGCCCATTTTGTAATTGAGTTATCAGTCTTTTTCTTGTGGAGGCCCAGGAGTATTCTGTAAACTTTTGTTATAAGACTCTTGTCTGAGATGGTATTACCAAATGGTTGTTCCCAGTCTGTAGGTTTTCTTTTCACCCTGTTGGAAAAAGTTTTTGATGTGCACATGGATTTAATCTTTAGAAAGTCCCATGCATCAACTTTATCCTCTTTAGATTGCACATTTCTGGTAGTCTTTGTCTTTATACTTTATATAGTCTCTTTATACCTTGGACTAGCGCTTCTAAGCTTGATCTCAGTTTGTCTCTTATAAAAATTATGGTTTTGGGCTTTACTCCCAGGTCTCTGATCCAAGAGAGATGTGGATGTGCAGGGGGAGGTGGGGCTAATCATTGAGTTGTACAATTTGATGGGTGAGGGGGTAGTGGTGAAGGAAGCGGAAATAATTTGTTCGAATTTGTATTAGAATTTTGTAAATAAACTAGTAGGAAAAAGTGTAAAAAAATTTTTAAAAAGCATTGCTTTGTCAGTGATGTTAAAAAAAAATGCTGTGCCTTTGGCTTGAATGCAGCATCCTAAATTTCTTCTCTTAAATTAGGTCTTTTGTGGGTCCCTGGGGCCCTATGCAGTTGCTTTCTTTTGGACTTTTCTGTGCTCAAGTCTGGGATTCTTCCCCATCTCTCTCACATCCCTTAGAAATCTGAGAATTTTGTTGTTGTTGTTGTTATCAGAGTTTGTCAATTTTACCTTTTGTGTTTCATTGTTTGGTAATTGGTCATCTTTTTCATTATAACAATTATTTAGCTTTGGAAAATTAGTTGACTCAACTGCATCTAACAACGATAGACCCCTATTTCTTTTCTATCATGTTTTTATAGATACTGGCTCTCCTAGAGGGAGCGCTGATGATTTAGTCCCTGGAGAGTTTGGCTGTTAAACCACAGGCAGCGCCTCGTTAGAGGTTCTTATCCTCCCGCGGTTCTGAAGGAGAAAGAAGGGAAAGCTTCTCCTGTGCAGCTTACAGTTCATCCACTGGAGGATGCCCTATGAGTTTGTTCTAACTCGACAGCAATGAATTTGGGGGCTTTTGAGATATCCTAGAAGTAACTCGTGTTTTAAGGTTTTCCCTTTTGTTTTCTAACTTGTTTTACTTCCTTTATTTTCCAGGTAATCAATCTACATCAACCAGCCTGATCGATTTTCAGGTACATCTATGTTTCTACATAGGCATTTCTCTGAATTTTTTAATTTCAGTCCCCAAGAACTTTTCCTTTGTTTTCTTTCTTTTTTCCTTAGCACAAGTTTGTGGGTTGGCTTTGTTTTTTGTGTTGTTTTGTTTTTTTTTAAGCCTATTTTTATTATTTTTTGTGTGTACTGTCAAATCAGATCTGACTGATAAAGAAGGAGATTGCACCTCCTTCTCCAGCAAAGGATCTCGGGGATTCAAACTGTGCACCTCTAGGATTGCAGTGCAGCTTCTTGCCACTAGACCACCAGAGCTCACCGCATAAAAAGGCGTTATTTGCAGGAAGGGGACTCAGTCAAACAAGCCAAAGCCCATGTCGTCATCTGACTCTTCAGACTTCTTTCTTCTCCTTTGCTGCAGCTAGGGCAGAGCCAGCCAGGGGCTGCGGAGTCGGCCACAGCACCACCAGCAGTCATGCTGGCAAGTTTACCAATACACTGGGCAACGACGTCTTCAATGTTCTTCCCACTTAGCTCACTGATGACCTTGTTGAACCGGTAGTCTATGCCCACGCTGTCCAGAATCTTCTTGATGTCCTTGGCACCGGGGGAGGAATTGCCCCCAAAGGCGGCCAGGAGGTAAGAGGTGACATAACGTATCTTGGCGGTGCCACAAGTTTTATAGAGAACAGAATAACATGCTCTTCCATATTGTACTCAGTTCAACTGAGCCCTGGCTTGGACTGCTCCGCTTAAATATCAATGGAGCTTTCACACTTTGCCATGTAGCACATTCTCCATTGCTCTGGCAACTTGATCAGCACTGAAGTTGTTCAAAGAGACATTCTTTTCTTGGCCAAATACTGAGGTCTAAGTAATTAAAGAGGCTAGCCCTTAATTTACAGTTTTGTTACTGTGGGAAAAGTAAAGCAATATGGCCAAGGAGGATTTTGTATACCTAGAATTTACCTTGTAAGTGTCAAACGAACCAATAACACTCAGGTCTAACTGAAATTTTTGCTAATTCTGGGTGGTCATTACAGGAAAGAAGGACTTCAGGTAGGCATAAGGGGCATGGCAGGCATTTATAAAAGAGCTCTGGTGGCACAGTGGTTAACCATTCATCTGCTAACAAAGTGGGCATTTGAAGCCAGCAGTTGCTTTATAGGAGAAAGCTTAACAGTCTGTTCCTGTAAAAATTACAACTTGAGAAATTCTAGAAACTCCATGGGTAGTTCTACTGTATCCTATAGGATCATCGTAAGTTGATAATCAATAGTAATGGGTCTGATGTTTTGGAGGGTAGGGAAAAACACAAGTATTTATCTCAACCAGTGTGAGCGGTGCATTGCACATGCATCTTGACTTAAATGCCCATTTTCTGGTCCCATAGCCCCTTTACTTTAATAACTAGACAACACACTAAAGTTACTTAAGACCATCTCCCCCTCTGGTCTTCTGACCTTTGGAAGAAGAGCCTTTTTGGTGGAGCTCCCCGATTAAAACAAGCTTGGGAGCAGGAGTGGCATCCACTTCCGAAATAGCTTGCCTCTGGAAACCCTATGAACCTGGAGAGAGGATGAAAGTTATACAAGTGTCCAGGTCTTTCATTCATAGGGTCACTATGAGTCACCTACAACTCAATGGCACTTAACAATAAAAACAGCATAGAGAGAGATCAGTTGGACTAGTGGACAGAAAGTGATGCTACCAAGCCAAAGGTGGGTGAATAATCTGCAGCCCTCAGGCCTATTTTTAATTGTTTTTGATCTAGATTCTCCTAGATTGTATAGCCCTGGTCTGTCCAATTGCTGTACAGGTAACTCGTGGTTGCTGTGAAGCTGAACACTGTGACACTTATATGCCAAATGTGATAATGGTTACCCATGGTAGACAGAGTTTGGTGAAGCTCCCCGATTAAAACAAGCTTGGAAGCAGGAGTGGCATCCACTTCTGAAATAGCTTGCCTCCGGAAACCCTAAGAACCTGAAGAAAGGAAGAAAGTTTTACAAGTGTCCAGGTCTTTGGTTCATAGGTCGTTATGACGGCACTTAACAACACAACAACACATCCATTAAGGAAGATGTCCATTGTTAGTGGAATTAAGAAGATGTCCATTGTTAGTGGAATTAAGCCACCTTAGTTGTGACTCTTCCAACTTCCTAAAACCAAAGAGTTCTGTTGTTGTATACCATCGAGTCAGGACTGATTCACAGCTGACCCTCCAGTGGATTTCTAGAAGTAGTATATAGCATGAGAGGAGATTGTCTGTCTTTCCCCATGGAGTAGCTGGTGGATTTGAACCACGTACTTTTGCAATGGTTGGCAGTATGTGAGATGAAGTTTTATCATCTTTACCTCCAAGGAGCAATATGTCAGCACCTTTTCCAAAGCATATCTGTTCTTTTTGCAGTCTAGAGGATATTCAGTATTCTTGTCCAACATCAAAGGCATCAGTTCTTCTGTCATCCTTATTCACTGTCCAGCTCTCAACAACAGCACATGATCTAAAATGATCCAAAAGATTATGGCCTAAATAAAGTGTGCCTTAGTCCTCAGACTAATAGCACCATTGTTCCTCAATAATTCGAAGAGAAAAAAAAATAATTTGAAGCGGTCCCTGAGTGCAGACTTCTCCAGTGTAATAAGTCTTCTCATCTCCTGACTACTGGTGCCAAGTGTACTGATAATGGATCCAAGAAAGATGAAGTGATTGACAGTTTAATATTTTCTCCATCTATCATGATGTTGTCATTGGTCAAGTGGTGAGAATTTTTGTTTTCCTGACTTTGAGATGCAATCCATATTGAAGGCTGTATTCTTTGATTTTCTACAATAAGCACTTCAAGTCCTGCTCAATTTCAGCAAATAAGGTTGTATTTTCACAGTGCGTCCAGCCCTTAGGATGCACACCAGAGCACTCATCGATGAAAATGTGTAGGTCAGAGTTCACCTTCTTCAGCTCCATATCCGTTTTCTAGATAAAGTCTCTGATGCCCAGGCTGCTGACTGGATAGGAAACTCTTGCAAGGCTAGTTTTACCTCGCTCCCCCAAATTGCTGCAGCTGGTACCATTTCCACTTATCACAGAGCCTCTTTCTTGTTTTTTTGACTGCTCTTTTCTTTATAGTTGTTTTTGTCTAGAATTGAGTTCACTCTGCTTCATGGCAACACCATGTGCTGTAGAGGAAACTGTTCCATAGGTCTTCTTGGCTGGACTACTGGGGACTTTACAAGGAATCTCCATGGAAGCAGATTGCTGGGTCTTTTTTTCCTTTTCAATGGAGCAGAGTTTGAGCTGCCAACATTAAGGTTAGTAGTAAACCACAAACAGCTGGTACTGCCTGGTTCTTGCGCTTTTTTCTAGCAAACTGTAATTATTTTAATAATGCAGCAGTTTTTTTTTTTAATTCCTCAGTGGGCACTAATAAGCTGTGGTTGTTGGGTGCTTTCAAATTAGTTAACTCGTGGTGACCCCATGTACAACAGCAAGAAACACTTCCCAGCCCTGTGCCATCCTCACAATTGCTGCCATGCTTACACACACTTCTGCAGCCACTGTGTCAATCAGCTCATGGAGAATGACATGCTGCTTTACCAAACACGATATCCTTCCCCTGTGACTGTTCCCTTCTAATAAAGTGTTCAACATATGCAAGATGAAGTCTTCCCATGCTCACTCCAAGGGAGCATTTTGGTTATATTTTTTCTAAGATTGATTTGTTCATTCTTCTGAAAATCCATGGTACATTGAATATTCTTCACAAATACCATTATTTTAAAGCAACAATTCTTCTTTGCTATTTCTTAAGTATTGTGCAGCTTTCACATTCATGTTGAGGACATGAGAAGGGGCACCCCTACAAAGCTCAGGTCCAACACCGAAACCAAATCCACTACCATTGAGTTGATGGCAAGCTCCAGGAAGTTTCAAAGGATGTAAATCTTAATGGAAGGAGATTGTCCAGCTCTCCCGGATGGTGAATTCTAACAGGCTACTTTTTGTTTCACAGCACAACATGCTACACATTATGATCTCAGAGCTCCTATGGTTTGAGTCAGGCACACCTTAGTCTTCAAAGTGACATCATTGCTTCTGAACACTTCAAAGACATCTTCTGCAACAGATTTGGTCAATGAAATACATTGATTTCCTGAATGTCACTTCCTTTCTCTGTTTAGCATGACATTGATTATTGGTCTAATTGTGAGGATTTTGGTCTTTTTTATGTTGAGGTTTAATCTATACTGAAGGTATAAGTGCTACTTATTGGTATACCAATAAGTGCTGCAAGTCCTCTTCACTTTCAGCAAGCAAGCTTGTGTTATTTGTGTATCACAAGTCATTAGCGGATCTCTCTCCCATCCTGAAGCCATGTTCTTCTTATGGTCCAGTTTCTTGGGTTATTTGCTCAGTACAATTTAAATAGATAAGGTAAATTGATACAACATTTTTATTTTAAACTCAATATATTTTAAATATTTAAAACTCTTATCTGCAGCCCTCAGGCCTGCCTTTAATTGTTTTTTGTGAAATATTCTTCTAGGTCGTGTAACCCTGATACGTCCACTTGCCATACAGAGGTAACTCATGGTTTCTGTGAAGCTGAACACTGTAACACTGATATGTCAAATGTGAGAATGGATACCCTTGGTGGACAGTGTTTGGTGGAGTTCTCCAATTAAAACAAGCTTGGAAGCAGAAGTGGCATCCACTTCTGTAATAGCTTGCCTCTGAAAACCCTATGAACCTGGAAAAAGGATGAAAGTTATACAGGTGTCCAGGTCTTTCGTTCATAGGGTTGCTATGTGTTGTGTACGACTCGACAGCACTAACAACAACATATTGTCTTGTGCTTTTTCAGATCACCATCTTGTGGTCTATGTGTAAGTTCTGCATAAACACAATTAAATGTTTTGGTACTCCCATTGTTCACAACTTTATTCATAATTTTGTCATCATGCACATAGTTGAATGCCTTTGCATAGCCAGTAAAACACAGATAAACATCCTTCTGGTATTCTTAGTCTCTGTTCTCAGCCAAGATCCATCTGACATCAGCAATGATACTCTTTATCCTTGGCTGTCAAGGGGTCTTTGTTGAAATGACTTTTCTAGCCAGTGATTTTTACTTTACCATGTAGATGGGCGAGAATATGTGACTACAGTGTTAGCCTATTCACAAGAAGGTTGGCTAATCTTGCCACTAGATTGAGCAGATTCAGCAGTAGGAATTGAGAAGCTTTTTGCAAAGTCTTGAGTGCAGCTTGGATTTCTACCTCCAATTTAATTGATTCTTGATCATATGCTACTGCCTGTAATTGTTAACACAAGCCAGTTCTTTTTGATACAGTGATTTTGTGCATTGATTTCAACTTCCTTTGGTGCTTCCTGTGCTGCTTAATATTTTGCATAGAGTCTTTTAATATTGCAACTCAAGGTTTGGGTTTTTTTTTCTTGAGCTCTTTCTGCTTGAGAAATTATAAACATGTTATGTATTCCTTTTTAGTTTTCTAACTTCAAGTCTTTGCATATTTCATTATTTTATCTTTTCTTCTTAAGCTGCCTTTTAAATTATTCTGTTTAGTTCTTTTACTTCATTGCGATTCCCCCCCTCCCAGATTGCTATAGCTACCCTATGATTCTGGGCAAATTTGGGTCTTTCTGATATCCATTTTGGTGTTTTCTTTCTTCCCATGTTTTAAAAGATGTTTCACTTTCCTCAAGTCTGATGTGCCTGGTATCATCCCAATTATATCATTAATGGTAATGTTTTTTTTTTTAATGGTAATGTTTTAATCATGGAGTCGCACAATTTGGTAGGTGGAGGGAGGGTTGGGTAAAGAAAAGGGGATAGATCTGATGTGAAAAACAATGTATGCAAACTCTGTAAGTAAGCCAGTATAAAATAAAAATAAATAAAAAACCAAATGGTGACTGTGCACATGGACCTCACCTGATGGACTACGAAGGAATCAGATTAATTGCATCTGTGTAGAGTTGATGAAAAAGTTCAGTATCAACAGTCAAAACAGTCATCAATAGGCTAGGGGCTGTGGAGGATATCAATGACTTTATTTTCACATTCAAAGGAAGCAATTAAAAATAGCATGTCTTGTGCAAGTCTCACCTTAGACTGTATAGTGTCTTCTTTACTCCATACCACTTTAAAAAGGTCCAGATTTGCCTAGTGCAGTGCATCATTTGATTTATTGACTGCTCCTTCTATGGGTATTGATTTTGGACCCAAGTAAACAAAATCTTTGACAACCAAAAAAAATTTATATTGTTTTAAAATGCCAACTTCCTCAATTGCAAATATAAATATTAGGAATGAGATTCATTTGTACCTATGTCTATTCTTGGGAAGGGTATATGCCAGGGATGTGTCTTATCTCCATACCTTTTCAATCTATATGCAGAATAGATCATCCAGGAGGCTGGGCTGTATGAGGAGGAATTTGGCATTAGGTTTGGAGGAAGACTCATCAACAACCTGCACTATGCAGATGACACAACCTTGCTTACTGAAATCAAGGAGGACCTGAAGGCTAGCTGCAGAAGGTCAAGGACTATAGTCTTCAATATGGATTGAATAAGCTCAACACAAAGAAGACAAAGTTTCTCACCATTGGGCTGACTGGTGACATTATAATAGACGGTGAAGAGATTGAGATTGTTAACAGCTTTAGTTTGCTTGGCTCTACAAGCAACAGTCTTGGTACCAGCAGCCAGGAATTCAAAAGATAAAATGCATTGGGAAAGTCTGATGTCACGGACCTCTCCAGAGTACTGAAAAGCAACAACATCAGTTTGGAGACTAGAGTATGCCTGATCCAGGCCACAGTCTTCGTGATTGCTTGTTCCACACCAGAAAGCTGGGCAATGACTAGGAATGATAGAAAGAGAATTGATGCCTTTGAGCGGTCATGCTGGAGAAGAGTATTGAATGTGCCATGAACTGCCAGAAGAACAAACAGGTTCATCCTGGAGAGGGTAAAACCAAGTTACTCCTTGGAGGCAAGGATTCTGAGGCTTTGTTTGCTATATTTTGGGCATGTTGAAAGGAGGGTCCAGTCCTTGGAGAGGAAAATCATGCTTGGATGGGTGGAGAGATAGCAAAATAGAGGAAGACCATCAATGAGATGCATTGATTCAGTGACTGGGGTAATGAAGGTAGGTGCGTGAGAGACAGTAATTTTGGCATAGGAGAAAGCAGGTTTCAGGGCTGTTCTACATAGGGTCACTATGAGTTGCAAGCGATTCAACAGCACATAACAACAAACAACATAGTTATTAGCTTTAAAAAAATTTCTACATATATTTTTTTTCTGTGACCTCAAATGCTATATTTATTTTTGTAATTTTTTTCCCTTTTGCCTTTTTTTTTCTCACAAGTCTCATGTTCCTTGGTTTTCCATTCATACGAATGAATAAAGGACTAAACAAACTCCTTAATTTAGTATATAAGCACCTCTTGTTTGTTTCCTCTTCAATTGTTTGGGCTTGTTTTCTGCAAGAAGCCCTTCCTTGAATAGAATGACTGGCAGTAGTTTCTGTGTAAGTAGATGGGCCTTGTGGACAGGAAGTCTTCCCTGGAGGGCTTCCTGTAAGCAAAGCACAGGCAGGCCAGCCAGGGAGTCCTGTGATTACTTACTCTGGGAATAAAGTTGCATTTTATATTTGTTTGCTTATTTTCCCTTCTGAGCTTATTATGGAGAATCAGTTTCTTCCACTTCTCCCTTGCTTCTCCTACACCACAATCCACTCGCTGGATCTGTCTCTGAGCAGACAGCTTATTTGCTAGAGGGTGGGTCTCTGGCTTTTAGCCTGGGGGCTGAAGTTTACACTGCCAGACTCTGTTTACATAGGTCAAAGGAAAAGGCCCCAGCTGTCCCCAAGCAGGAATTCAGTTCTGTAATGAGTAACTGGTGTACAAGTTTCGGTCCCGTGGTCACTTGTGGTTGCTGTGAGGCTGAACACTGTGACACGGATGTGTCAAATGCGTTAATGGTTGGCTACCCAATGCGGACTGAGAGTGGGGTGGAGCTCCCCATTAAACAAGAGTGGAAGGAGGAATGGCATCCACTTCCATAACAGCTTGCCTCCGGAAACCCTATGAACTTGGAGAGAGGATGAAAGGCACGTCAAGGACTCTCCTTCATAGGGTCGCTATGAGTCACCTGTGACTCGAGGGCACTTAACAACAACAACAACAGCAACGAGGACATTGATGATTATCCCTCAATCCAACCAACTTTGTGTTTGTTGACTAAGCACAAGGCTTCTCTGGTGCTCCCTCAAGGAAATATGTGCCCTTTCTTTCACCTCAATCTCCAGTAGCTTTCACATCAATCCATCCATTTCCTTCTCTCTTCCAGAAATTTTTCAACATTGCTGATCTTCTGATAATAATCTCCCCTCCTCCCTTATAGCTGGCATTATTTTCTTTAAAGACTCTTTCCTATTTTGGTGAAAACATAGAAGGTATAGAGGTAAATGCCTGCATTCAATCTACCATTGGGGGTGTGTGTGTGTGTGTGTGTGTGTGTGTGTGTGTGTGTGTGTGTCTTGGTGAATTGCATTCACTGTTAATCAAAAGATGGCAAGTTCAAACCTACCAGTCACTCCATGAGAGCAAAATGAGGCAGTCTGCTTCTGTGAAGGTTTACATCCTTAGCAGCTATACTTTGCCCTCAGGGTTGTTATGAATTGGAATCAACTTGATGGTTATGGGCTTTTGAAGTGTGTGTGTGTGTGTGTGTGTGTGTGTGTGTGTGTGTGTACAATATATAATGTAAGTGGCTTAGTGGTAAGGAGTTTCACTGTCAATTTCAAAGTCATACGGTTCACAGATGAAAGATGGGCAATTTCCTCCCGTGAGACTGAATGCCTCTGAAAACCCACTTGTTAGGTTTAAAATCAACAAGATTGTGGATGTAGAAGTTACACAAGCCATCAGAACCAGAGTACTGACATGTGGAAAAGGATTGTTAGCACTGGAAGCAACATAGTGTTTTAGGTGCATGAGTGGGTCAGAGAACAGTGGACCAGAATAAGAACTGTCTACCAAACTTTGAACTCTTCATGGCATGGTCTCAATTGCCTCAGAACCCAGCCCCAAGGCACACCCAGAAAAGGAAGCCATAAATAAAACCTCACCTCAATGGCACACTGCATTGCTTGCTTTCTTGGGAGGAAGCCCCATCCCTTTAGGGACATACCTATTCAAATAAATCTTTGCTTTTTTTTTTTATAATTTTTAATTTATTTTTTTACAGAGGTTTTGGATTTCCATTCATTCATTGCCACAATTTTCTCCCTTCCTGCCCCTCCCCACCAGCTCGCTTCCCCCTCCGAAGAGAGAAAAAAAAAGAAAAAAAGAAAAAAATTCCTTCATTAGTATACAATTCCCATGTCCCTTCCCCCCACCCCCCACCCCGAGTACACTTCTCTATGCAACCTTAATTCTGGATTCCTGTGCTAACCATAATACTCAGTCATATATCACTTCTAATCTGTTCTTTCCCTCATCTGTTTCAATACAATATACATAATTTATCCAGTTTTTTTTCTGTCATACCCCCACCCTGATGTCAGACCCATTCTACAACAGTGGCACCATGCAGTATTTGTCCCTTTGTGTCTGAGATATTTCACTCAGCATAATGTCCTCCAGGATCACCCACTTTGAATAATATTGCATGAGTTCCTTGTTTTTCAATGCTGTGTAGTATTCCATTGTGTGGATATACCACAGCTTCTCTATCCATTCGTTTGTTGATGGGCCCTTAGGCTACTTCCAACTCTTTGCTATTGTAAACAAAGCTGCAATAAACATGGGTGTGCATATATCTGCTTGGATGGCAGACATGGTCTCTCTGGGGTATATTCCCAGTAATGGGATTGCTGGGTCAAATGGTATCTCTATTTGCAATTTTTTGAGAAAGCGCCACACCGCCTTCCACAATGGTTGCACCATCTTACATTCCCACCAACAGTGAATAAGAGTTCCAGTTTCTCCACATCCTCGCCAGCATTTGTTGCTTGCTGTTCTGTTATATTTTGCTATTCTTACTGGGGTGAGATGATATCTCATAGTTGTTTTGATTTGCATCTCTCTTAGAGCTAGGGACAAGCACATGAAGAAATGTTCAAATCTTTGCTTTTTATCTTCACTCTGCCTCCTTGATTTGCTCCACAGCCCAGCACACCAATAAAATCTTGCCTAGTAAAACCTTTTAGCCCAGTAAGGAGTTAACAGAGGATTAACTGTGAGTCAGTTTCGAGGCTATGGTATACAACCACAGAAACTATATTTTCTATTATATAATATATAATTACAATTGTTTTTGTTGTTGCTGTGTGCAGCTTCAGTTTTTTTGGCTCCACAATCAACACTCTTGGTACCAGCAGCCAGGAAATGAAAAGATTAATTGCACTGGGAATGTCTTCTGTAAGAGATCTTGCCAAAGTACTGGAGAGCAACGATGTCAGTCTGGAGACTAAGGTGCATCTGATTCAGGCCATGGTCTTTGAAATTACTTGTTATGTATTAGAGAGATGGACAGTGACTAGGGATGACAGAAGGAGAAACAATGTCTTTGAGTTGTGGTCCTGGAGAAGAGTATTGAATATACCATGGAATGCTAGGAGATCAAACAGGTTAGTCCTAAAAATGGTGAAACCAGGCTGCTCCTTGGAGGCAAGGATTTTGAAGCTTTGTCTGATATACTTTGAACATGTTTCAAAGAGGGATCAGTCCTTAGAGAGGGACACCATGCTTGGGAGGGAGGAGGGGCAGCACAGGAGAGGAAGACCCTTGATGGACTGGATTGATTCAGTGACTGGGGTAATGGAGGTAGATGTGTCAGAGACAAGAAGATTGGCACAGGATAGAGCAGGGTATAGGGCTGTTGTACGTAGGGTTACTTTGAGTCTCAATTGACTCAAAGACACATAACAGCATGTACTGCTGAGTCTGAACGAGCTCAAAGCTGACACTACTGGTGGGTTTTCAGAGGTAGTAAATCTCACAGGAGGAAATTGCCCATCTTTCACCCACACAGAAGCTGGTGGATTTGAACCACCTGCCTTTGAATTAATAGTGCAACTCTTTACCATTAATCTAGCAGAGATCCCTGTAATTACAATAATCCATAGTTATAAATAAAACTCCTAATGACAAAATGGTTGGTGCTTGGCTGATTACTGAAAGTTAGGCAATTGAGCCCACCAGCCACTCAGTAGGAGAAAAGTCTAATGATACGTTCTTATAAAGATTAAATCAGTATAGGGAACCTTGTGGGGCAGTTCTACTCTGTCACAGGGAAGTGCTATGAATTGGACTTGATTGGATGGTCCACAATAACAACAATAATGTATGTAACTGTATCAATACCTGTGGTGTTAGCTTAAAAGTTGGCTTTTTTTTTTAGCCATTACAGTTAGTTGCCTCTGGTCTTCAGCTGCCTTAACTATGGACACATGATCATGCAAATCAGCACGGTCTTGTTAATCATCAACAGTTAAAGCAGCAATATAACAAGAACACTCTCCCCACTAAAGAGAGTGAAAACACCAGCACAGGAGGAGCAGCTAGACTGTGTTTAAGCTTCCTGCTACATCTAGCCTGGCTCATTGCTCACCAGTTTCTACAAAAAACCTGGCCTGCATACACGAGTTATTCCCCTGAGGGGTCTCAGTCCCTGGAAGACCTTTGAGCAAATCTTTGAACCTACAGGACATAGAGGAAATTGGGGAACAGAGGCACAGATGAAGCTGTTACTAAAAAGTATTACACAACTGGTTAAGCATTGGGGAGTATGCTGACCTGAGGCTTCTTATAAATAGCCTACTATTAATCTTAGCAGGACAAATTATAAAAACAGTACCCAATGCCATTGAGTTGATTTTGACTAGCAGTGGCCATTCATTGGGTTTTCAAGGCTGTAAATCTTTGTGAGAGGAGGACTGTCCATCTTTTCTCCATGGAACCACTGGTGGATTCTATCCACTGATTTTATAATTAGCAGTGCAATACACAACACACAAGCCCCTAGAGCTTCTTATGTTGTTGTTGTTGGTAGGTAGTGTGTACTATCAAGTCAGAACCCACCCATGGCTGACCCCCCCCAGTGGATTTTCAGAAGCAGCTAATTTCAGAGGCTGAGATGGCCCATCCTTTTCCCAAAGAGTAGCTGGTAGATTCAAACTGTATGCCTTTCAGGTTGCAGCACAGCTTCTTGCCACTAGGCCACCAGTGCTTCCTAAAGCTTCTTTTAACTATATAATGATACTAACATGTTGTTGCATGCTATTGAGTCAGTTCCAACTGATAACCACTCTGGAAAGCAGGACTTAATTCTGTCCCATCTTGTGCCATCCTCACAATTTCAGCCGTGCTCAATAAGCCTATTGTTGTAGCCACTGTCTCTGTCCATCTTGCTGAGTATCTTCCTCTCTTGAGTTGACCCTCTATTTTTCCAAGCATGATAGCCTTTTCCAGGGATTGCTTCCTTCTGATAATATGTCCAAAGTATGTGAAATGAAGTCTCAGCATCCTTGCTTCACAGGAACATTTCAATCTTACTTTGTCCAGGACAGATTTATGGGTTGATTGTTTTGTTGGTTTTATTTTCCCCCCAATCCATGGTATATTTTGTATTCTTTGGCACCACCAAAATTCAAAAGCATAAATTCTTCTTTAGTCTTGCTTATTCATTGTCCAACTATCACAAACCTATGAACCAACAAAAAATACCATGTTTTGGGTCAGGAGCACCTTAGTTCTTAAAGTGAGATCCTTGCTCTTTAGCACTTTAAAAAGGTCCTTGATAGCAACAAATTGTGACTAACCTGGAGAAACATGAAGATCTCAGAACTCTTGATTGTGTTCAAATGAATCTATACTTGGACCAAGAATCAGTCATCAGAACAGAACAATGAAATACTGCATGGTTCAAAATCAGGAAATGAGTGTGTCAGGGTTGTGTCCTGTCTCCATATCTTTTCAATCTATGTGCAGAACAGATCATGTAGAAGGCTTGTCTTTATGAAGGGGAATGTACCATCAGAACTGGGGGGAGACTCATCAACAATTTGTGTCATGCAGATGACTCAACCCTGCTCGCTGAAACTGAAGAGGACCTGAAGCTTGCTGCAGAACCTCAAGGACTGCAGTCTTCAATATGGATTGAAGCTCAACATCAAGAAGACAGAGAATCTCACCACTGGGCCCATTGGAAGCACCATGATGGATGGAGAGGGAAGCTCTAAATGGCCCCATCATGATAGGTGGAGAAGAGATTGAGATTATTAACAGTTTCAGATTGCTTGGCTCTATGCTCAACATTCTTGTTGTACCAAAAGTCAGGAAATCAAAAGATGAATTGAAAAAGGAAAGTCTGCTGTCAGGGACCTCTCCATTGTGCTGAAGAACAATGGTGTCAGTATGGAGACTAAGATGCCCCTGGTCTAGGCCATGGTCTTCACAATTACTTGCTGTGCATCAGAGAGCTGGCCAATCAGTAAGAAAGGCAGAATTGATCCCTTTGAGTTGTGGTTCTGGGGAAAATTACTGAAAATACCTTGGACTACCAGGAGAACAAATAGGCTTGTCCTGGAAAGGGTGAAACCAACTTGTTCTCTGGAGGCAAGGATTTTGAAGCTCTGGCTCACATACTTTGGACATGTTTGCCAGGAGGGACCAGTTCTTGGAGAAGGACATCATGCTTGGAAGGGTGGAGGGACAACAAAGGAGAGGAAGACCCTGGATGAGATAGATGGACTATCTGTCTCATAGATAATGACTTGGGTAATAGAGGCAGGTGTGATGGAGATAGTGAGATTGGCTCAGAATAGAGCAGGATTCAGTTATTGTGCATAGAGTTGTTATGGGTCGTAGTCAACTCAATGGTACGTAACAACAGCAATTAAAAAACCATATTGAAGACTACATACAATCTCTAAACTTCATCAGTAAGTGCTGCAAGTCTCTTTCATTGTCTGCAAGCAAGATTGTATAATTTAAATAGTATAAGTTGTTAATAAGTCTTCCTTCAGTCCTGACACTGTATCATTCCTATCTCTAGTAACCACTAATAAACTTGAGTCTATATACATATGGTATTCCAGATAGCAATTCTATTGTGCATGAAACAACATCTGTAAGCTCAGTCAGTCTGACAGTAGCTAAAAACAACAACAGCAGATTGCAGTCATCACTGACATCCACAAATAATTCACATATGTACTACAGAACGATTCTGGAATATACCTACTCCCTTCTTGTTAAGATATTGGTGACATATAGGGAAATGTACCAGTTCCATCTGGATAGTATTCCTTAGACACCTGTTTTTTGTTGTTGTTACTGTTGTTGTGTTTTTGGTTTTGAAAATTCTCACTCCTTTAAACTGCTTTCCCATGCTAACTGGATTCTTCTGTTTGAAAGAAATATAAATCACACACCATATTTGTTTTCCTCTCTGTTTCTCTTCCAGTGTTTATCAGATAAATATGCCGAGGCATCTTTTCAAGAAAGGAATCTGGATTCTCTTTCTTCAGCATGGCACTGATTAATCTGTGCTGTCCCACATGATGTCAGAGCTCGGTCCACTCACCAGTCCCAAGGGCCTCTCTGGGGACACAAGGATATTTCTGTGATCACAATTTGAGATAAGATCATCCTTTCTTTTAGACACTAGAAACAGCTCTAAAAAAAGTTATCCTCAGCTATTACATGATTACAAAAAGGGCTTTAAAAACCCCCTAAATCAATAAGCCAACAACAACAAAAAATCCTATTCTTGTTGAATCAATTCTGGCTCATGACAACCCCATGAATATCAGCACAAAATTGCACTCTACAGGGTTTTCAATGGCGAGATTTTGGAAACAATCCAGGAATCCCTTCTGATGAACCTGTAAACCGATATGAAATGCTAACCTTTCCATTGACTGGAAAACTGTTCACTGAAGTAATCAGTTAACTTGCTAGAAAAGTGTTACACAGACACTACCATCAAGTAGATTCTAACTCAAAGCTACTAACCAACAGGTTTCCAAGACTGTAAGTCAGGAAATCCAAAAGATTAAATTGCATTAGGTAAATCTGCTATCAAGGACCTCTCCAAAGTGCTAAAGAGCAATGGTGTCAGTCTAGAGACTAAGGTGAATCTGATTCAGGCCATGGTCATCACAGTTGCTTGCTATGTATGCATCAGAGAGTTGGACAATGGCTAAGGAGGACAGAAGAAGGATTGATGCCTTTGCACTGTGGTGCTGGAGAAAAGTATTAAGCATACTAAGAGAACAAATACGTTTGTCCTAGAGAAGGTGAACCAAGCTGCTCCTTGCAGGCAAGGATTTTGAAGCTCTGTCTCATATACTTTGGGCATGTTGTCAGGGGGACATTACACTTGGAAGAAGAACATCATGCTTGGAAGGGTCGGGAGGGGAAACAACGTAGAAGGGGGAGACCCTGGATGAGATGGATTGACACAGTAACTGGGACAATGAGGCTATGTGTTTCAGAGACATTGAGACTGGCTCAGGATAGGGTGAGACTCAGAGCTCTTTTATAGAGTCACTATGAGCCACAAGCAACTCGATGGCACATAACAACAACAAATCTTCCTGGTTGTTGACTGTGCATCTTTCTCCTTGGAATGACTGATGGATTAAAACTTGCTTCCAACTTGAACTGTAACTTTTTTAACTTCTCTAATAAACCTCTTACCTGGTGAGTATAATCTGTGATTTCTCTGTGGCCACTGCAAGAGATTAGCAGACCTAGCACAGCGAAAACTCTAGGAGGGACAGTTACAATTGGTAGCACTCAAAAATGGTGACAATTGGTGTAACAATTGGTCGATGTAGGTATGACAATCATGGGGACATGTGTGGTTGCCTATGGATCAGTTTGTGCTATGGATTTTCTTCTTTGTGGAATGAGTGAGGATCGGTCTCAACCACTTCCATGCTGCTCACACTGCTTTTATAATATTGAATTGTCCAGTATCTAACGAGGCTCCCAGGACAAGGTCAGGATCAGAGGACAATGAGACTTTTATAAACAACCTTGTTCATTGTAGAAAATATGGAAAAGCACAAACCGCAAAATAAATTCACCCATAATTGTTTTTTATTACCCAGAGAAAAAGAATTGTCCCCATTCTGGTGACTTTCCTCCCTGTCTGTTTTATAGACTCTTGAATTTTGTAACCTGCTTTTGTTGGCACAACAATGCCCAGAGACAGGTCAGAGCTATGCACTTTGTGCATACATACTGCAATGTTTCAAGAAAGCATTTTCTAATGAAAAGGAGCTTTAAGACAAGCAAATACTGTTGTTGTGCTGACTCTACAGGCTAGACAGAGGACACTGGGGGGGGGGTGTAAGCACAAAAAAACCATGTGGTTGTATCCACTGAAAGAAAAAAAATGTTAAAAATACATTTTTAAAGAGTGTAAAATATATTTAAAGAACGTACTTTTACATTCTTTTTTTTAAGGATTTTTTTTTTTTTTAATGTACTGTCAAATCGGATCTGACTAGTACAGGAGGAGATTGCCCCTCCTTCTCCAGCACAGCACATGGTGGAAGAATGTACTTTTACATTCTTTTTTTTTAATATTTTTTTTATTGGGAAAAAAATATTGGGGGTACAAGGAGGTGAGGGTTGGGGGCAGAAGGGTGAGGATGGGCCAGGATGCAGTTGCAGAGCTGCACAGTTTGGTCGGTGGGGGGAGCAGGTGAAGGAAATGATGAGGGTCCCGAGGGGACCAGATGCTACAGAGGAATGACAAGCATTTTCCAATGGTAATTAAACCAACTGTCTTATTGATTTGGGAATTGGATGCTGACTCTCTGGCTTCTTCATGCTGAACAGGGGCGTAGATGTAAAGGGGGGAAGGGAGGACACTTTATCACCTTACTGGTGGTCTTGGGTTAAAGCTGCTTGCCTTCTTGCTCTGTTAGAAGATATTTTCCTGTCATTTGCTCCCCTCTGGACTGCAAAGTGTTTTCCCAGGTGGGTCCAGTGGGGATGGCTCTTTGAACCCAGAGGCTCCATCCTCCTTTGCTTCCTTAGTTGTCAGTTGTATTTCCTTTTTGTCACTGGCACTGGGTTCAGGGTCAATTCTGGAGTAAAACTCAGAGTTAAGGTTACCTATAGGAAAGGGAGCAAACCTAGAGAGAACAAACTTGTGAGTTACAAATAGAAGGGCTTTGAGGGTGTTGCTTTCAGGTTTACTGGGGGGGGGGGAGGGTGGCAGAAGGTGGCCTAGGTAACATTCTCTGGATACCCTAGGCATTCTTTTTTTTTTTTCTTCTCCTTCCCCACCCAGGGGAAGGCACAACCTGGGGACTGAGGAGCTTACCCTGAGGGCCGCGATGGCTCACCCTGAGCCGGGGGCCAAGCGCAGCCTGCCCCGGGCAGAGGGCCAGGGGCAGCCCACCCCGGGCAGAGGGCCGCGACGGCTCGTCCCGAGCCAGGGGCCGAGGGCAGCCCATCCCGAGCAGGGCAACACCCCCCCAGGAGCTGGCTGGTATACTCCCCCTCCAATTGCTCCTACCCCAGTCTGGTCCTGTCGCCTGACTGAGGATTCTGTGGTCAGGCATAGTGTTTCCAATTCCAGCACTGCCACTCCCCCCCCCTCCCATAAGTGGTCATACTATATTTTGAAGTAGGTATCACTGCCCTCCCCCTTTATATATGATAAAGGGAACCTGAGAATTGTGAACAGATTCCCCCCAGGTCTAACCATCTTTTGGCAGAAGCATTCAACAGAACAAAATATGTGGTGCATTTAGGATGTCGGTCCTCTTGTGCATGCTGCCACTGTTAAGGTCATCAGACTCACAGTGATTTTTAGCAATCCATTGCATAGGTAATCGTCCTCTTTGGTCTGTCCAATGCATAGGTAATTGTCCTCTTTGGCCTTTCCAATGCATAGGTAACCATCTTCTTTGGCCTGTCCAATGCATAGGTAACCATCTTCTTTGGCCTGTCCAAGGAAACCCAAACCTGCAGATGGTGGGCATGCATCCCATCCCCCACCTCCTACGCAGGCGGCCAGCAGGGTGCGCGCCTCCCCCCAGCGCGGGAGGCCTACAGGAGGCGTGCGGCCCCCCCAGCGCGGGCAGCCGTTGGGGGCGCACCCCCACCCCCACCCCTCTGCACGGGAGCTCGGCGGGTGTGCGTCCCCTCTTGTGCGGGCGGCCAGAGGCACCCACTTCCCCCACAGCCGCCATCCTGGCTCCAAGAATTCTCTCCAGTACAAGATCACCTTGCAGCAGTGTGGTGGCTTCACTATATCAGTCTTGAGGAGGGCCAGTGGCCAGCATCCATCCTGGGTGAGGGAATCCATTCGTTCAGGCTGTGGAAGCCTCATGGAGCTGCAGCAGCTGTTCGGTGTTGCATGGGCTCTGGGGGGGGGGGGCGGAGCTGGGAGCCATGAGACTCACCCATTTCTCCTTGGGAATCCTTGAGTTCCTGTTGTTGAGCTTCAATCTTCACTGAGGGCCAGTCATCAACTGTTTAAGTGTTCAATTATCAATAAGCCGAAGTCTGTGGAAGGCCGTAATGGCCCTGCTTTAAGTGGTTCGTTACTACTGCAGCTCAGCCTCAGTCTATTGTCTTCTACTATTTCTGTGGGAAAGTCTGATGCTAGTTAGATTCTGATCCTAAGGACAGATTGTGACTTGGTTTTGCACTTGGGGAGCTTTTATTTACTTAGTTCTTGCTCATGATAGGCTTTCCTAAACTAGATGCCTCTGGACAATCTATAAACATACAGAAATGATGTTAGTTATAGAACAGAGTTCCGGTCTTTTGCACAAAGATCATTATGAGTTGTATTTGGCTTGATGACACTTAACCACTGCTAAGTGAGACTAGTGATGGTATGCCTAGAGGAACATTCTTCCACTTTGTACATCACTCTGTGTCAATGTGCGGTATGAAGTAACCTGGGTTTGCTTTGATGCTGAACCTTGTGTCATTGGGGTATCAAATACCATAATGGTTTCCCAACGTGGACTGTGTTTGGTGGAGCTTCCAGTTTTAAAACAGATTTGGAAGCAAGAGTGGCATCCACTTCCTAAACTACATGTCTCTGGAAACTCTATGAACTTGGACAAATGACAATAATTATAGAAAGGCCTTAGGTCTTTTGTTCATAGAGTCGCTATGAGTTGTGTTTGACTTGATGGCAATCAACAATAACAATAACAGGCTCTTTGTTATGTGAATAAAAGTTTGTATATTATTTTGTTTTTCATTCAGTCATACAAATTTTATATTAAAACATTAATAACAAATTATTAATGTAATGCATTAATCACAGTGTTAAATCAGCCCCCTACTGAATATTGCTTTTGCCTTCTCCCTCCCAGCAGATCACTTATTAGTGTTTACTCCCCTCTCTGTCCCTTCCCACCCCTGGTAGCCATTCATTTGGGAAGCTTTTCATGGCTACTCTTCAACCTCAACTCTCTGGATTTCTGAGATGATGTGTCTTAGAGAGTGTAGCTGTTGTTGTTATGTACCATCTAGTTGAAACCACCTCACAGCTGAACCTCTGGTAGAGGCTGTAGATTGCATTGGGGGAGATTGCTCATCTTTCTCCTGTTGAGAAGCTGGTGGATCTGAACCCTGTTCCTTTGAGTTGGAAGCACCACTCCTTTCCCACCAAGCTACCAGAACTCACTAGAAAGTGTGGTAGAGATTGATACTGGAACATCAAAAATCACATCCTCGTTCTACTATGGGCATGATGGTTGCAGGGAAGATTTTGCCCTTGACATTTCCCAGTCTCTTTGCATCTAGGAAGTCTTGTGACATACTTTTTCAAATGAAATGTGAGTGGAACTGAGTGTTTCACTTCAGGTGGTAGTGGTGGGATGAGGAGAATAGATTAAAAAATGGACTGGGGGTAAAAAGAAGGATGCACTTAGTTCCTGGCAGGTAAGTATCAAGAAGGGGAAGGGGGGGGGCATATCAAAGACTTTAGATTTTCACTCTATCCCTGGTTTTCAGCTTCCTTATCTATCTTCTGCCTTGGCTCAGTGACTTCCTTTTTAAAAAGGATCTTTCTGGATTTTAGGGAGAACTGAGTCATGCCTTGTTCATATCTTTACCTTCAGGCTCAGAGGCTCCCATATTCTCTATTCTAGTGAGATGCCTTTCCCACTTCCAAAACTGCCTTCTCCAAATATTTTTATAAAATTCCTTTTCTGACATTCTCTTTTACCTTCAGGAATGATAGTCCTTCCCATTCCTGAACTTCCATTACATTTGTGGGTTTGGTGGGTAGAGGAGTTGTATTAGTTTTTCATGTCCACTATAACAAATTATTGCACGCTTGGAGATTATCAAACAACAGACATTCATTCTCTTCCACTTGTGGAGTTCAGAAGTCCAAAATCCATTTCACTGGGGAGAAATCAGGTTGTCAGTTGGTGCCACCTCCCTCCAGAGGCCTCAGGGGAGAATACATTCCTTGCTTCTGGTTTCTGGGGGCCACCAACATGGCTTGTCTTGTTTGAGGCTACAGTCTCTTCCTTGTGACCACAGCTTTCTTCTCTTTCACCTGTTAAATCTCCCTGTGCCTCTCCTTTATAAAGATACTGTGACAGCCTTTAGGGTCTATCTGGACAATCCAAGACACTTCCTATCTCAAAAAGTGAAACTGAAACACATCTACAAAGTCCATGGCACTGAAGGTGGCATAAACAAAGGCCAGGTATCAGAAAGGAACAGTGGTTAAAGTCCTGACTTCTAACTGGTTTGAACCCAACAGCATCTTCCCAGGAGAAAGATTTCTCACATAAAGATTTATAGTTTGCTCAGTTTACTTCCATAAAGACTTACAGCTTTGGCAACTCCCTGGGACTGTTCTGCTCTGTCTTCATGATTGCTATGAGTTGGAATTGACTAGAAAGTAATCAGTGGTGAGGGGTGTAGCCACATCTTTGAGAACCATTATTTAACCTATCAATGGGAGAGAAGATAAAAGCATATGAAGAAGCCTCCACATTTGACAGAGATGTTTTCCGTGTTTCTCCCCCAAGAATCTTTTGGTTTACTTTATACATTTAAATCTGTAATACAGCTGGATTTTATTTTAAATAGAGTTATTCCAAACACCAATTATGAAGTTTAATCCCTAAAGGTAAGAAATAAGGGTGACCGGTAGAATGTGTCTTAGAAGCGAGGACGGGGACACTTGTCTCTAATATTTTGGATGTATTTTGAAGAGAAGCCAGACTCTGAAGAAAGATGACATGATGTCATGATTGGTACAGTAGAGGGCCAGAAATAAGAGGAAGACCCTCCATGCAATAGGTTGGCCAGTGTCTGCCACAATGAGTTCAAGTACAACAGAGATTGTGAGGGTGTTGCAAGATTGAGCAAGCTTTGAGTCTGTTGTAAATCACTCAGAGCTCAAACTCATTGCCTCTGAGTGAAACCAACTCCAGCAGCTTTTTAGAGGCTGTAAATTGCAGAGGAGATTGTCCATCTTTCTCCATCTGAGCCACTGGTGGATTCGAACTGCCACAGTGGCAATGATTTGGGTTAACAGCACAGCTCACTAATGGCCTACTAAATTGGGGTTGACTCAGAGTTGACTCTTCAGAGGATTTTCAGAGATAGTAAATCACACAAGATGAGATGGCCCGTTTTTCCCCCCCAAAGAGCAGTTGGGGCATTTGAACTGCAAGCTTTTGGGTTGGCAGCACAACTTCTTACCACTAAGCCACATACCACCAGAAGTCCCTGCTGTAAATTGGGTGGCTGGCTGTAAGTTGGAGCCTGTTGACAGCACCTCACAATAAAGGTTTTAAAAGAATATCTTTGCAAACACTCACATTTGTTTTCCTGAAACACGTATAAAAATGTAATGACATTCAAGTCAAAGCAGTGAGTATAGTATTTTGGGAAATCTTCTGCACACACAGTTACTCTGGAGCGTATGCCCTCCTGGCTTGCCTGTGTACAGAAAACAGAAGGCTCCTTCTCCAGCTTCCCTCCTCATCTGAAAAGAACACCCACTGCCAGGCACCAGGATGGAACATTATAGGCCCCTAGCATTACTCCTACAGACAAATGACAGCAGAACTGTGTGGGTTACAGAATGATACCCTTACCCTCCTCTAGCCCTTCCCGTCCCCACAAGAAATAGTGCTTCCAGGCCTACAAGCCTGTCACTGCAGCGTGTGTAGTGGGTGGTAATTAGGAGCACAAAGCAGCTTAGGTACCGAGTAGTCCTCTCCTGGGGCAGCGGGCCTGGAAGCTTCTCAACTTACTTTTCAACTTGAACTGCAAAATGTTTGTTCACATTCTCCTTGCTTCTGGCAAACCATGAGTAACCAAATGCCTTTGTAGGGGGGTTTCCATACAGGCTGTGAATCAAGATTTCTGTATATCAGCCCTCTATTCATTCATTTCAGGAGAATTGAGAGCGTGTCACCGTAATTGTTTGGAAGCACTGTAATTTCATTCCTTTCTGGACTTCTGTGGCTGAGTCACTTTTTGTAGGAATGAGAAGAGAAGAATATGCTTTCTGACAAGTTGAGATTTCAAGCTGGCTTATTCATTCCTGTTCTGTTGGATTTCCTTTTAATTGTGACATTCATATTACTTAAAGAATGGCAAAATTTGAATCCAGTTTTTGTCCCAAGGACTAATGGAACAAACTGCCTTTCCATTTCATGGCGCTCTTTATCTTTTGTATGTGGGTCTTTATAATTTTGTTCTCTCCACGTCTGACTGCACACACACACACATACACACACACCTCCGCTCACTCTGATCTACAGTTTTCTTTACGGGGAGCTGGATTTTTGAGAGTTATGATCTCTTACTTTCCATAACTTCTAAGTACCCTTCTGTTTAAATTTTACAACCTTATATTTACTCAACACCAGATCTTCCTTCTTGTCACAGTACCATAAGTTGGTTCTAAGACTTTGTTTTGAGTTGGATCATACCCAATGAGAGAAGAAAGGAGTCAGTGAATCACAAAAGAGCCCAAGTGATGAACAAAAAAACAAAGGAGAAGGAAGGATGAGAAGGGAGAGTTATGCCTCTTACTTTAAATAAAAGTCTTGTGTCCTGTCCTTCTTTAACACATAAACTGTTGTCATTAGCTGCCGTCACGTCTACCACAGCAACCCTATGAACAACACAGTTTTGAATTTGTCCTCTCCGGCACCATCCTCACCACCTCTGTTATGCTCAAGCTCATTGTTTCAATTCCTGTATCAGTCCATCTTGTTGGGGAGTCATCCTCTCTTTTTCTGACTCTCTACCTTTCCCAGCATGATGTCTTTTTCCAAGGACTGGTCCCTCTTGATAATGTGCCCAAGTTATAGGAGGTGGAGTTTCACCATCTTAGCCTCTAAAGAGCACCTTGGTTGTACTTCCTCCAAGACAGACTTGTTCATTCTTTTAACAGTTCTTGGAATATTAAGTACTCATCTCCAGCACTGAAACTCAAAAGCATTGATTCTTCTCCAGTCATTCTTAGTAATAATCCAACTTACAGATGCACAACAAGTAATTGAAAAGACCATGGCTTGCATGAGGTGTACCTTAGTCTTTAAATTGACATTGTTGCTCTTTAACTCTTTGGAGAGGAAATTGACAGCAGTTTTTCCCCAGTACAATCTGCCTTTTGATTTCTTGGCTGCTGTTATCATGAGTGTTGATTGTTAATCTAAGTGAAATGAAATAATTTACAACTTCAGTCTTTTTTCATCTATCACAATATTGCCTACTGGTCCAGTGGACCAACCTTGCCAACTGACTAGAAGTGATCCATATTTGTCTTCATTCCCAAAAAGAGGTGACCCAAAAGAATGTAGAAATTATCAAACTATATCATTAATATCATATGCAAGTGAAAACTTGCTAAAAATTATTTTAAAAATTACTTCATAGGCTATTCAGTGGCCGAAGAACTGGCTCTGTAGAGTTTTAAAAGGCAAAATCAGATTTCCAGACCTTTCTTCCAAGGCATCTCTGGGTGGACTTGAACTGCCAAATTTTAGATAAGCAGTTATGCATACTAACCTTTGTACCATGACTCCAAACAACTCATTGCCACCAAGTTGGAACCAATAAGGAATTTCCAGAAATTCAAGCTGGATTCAGAAAAGGCCATAACACTGCTGATGTCAAATGAATCTTAGCTGAAAGTAGAGAATACAAAAAAAGATGCTTATGTTTTATCAACTATGCAAAGACATTTGGCTGTGTAGAACATAACAAATTATGGCTGATACTGAGAAGAATGAGATTCCCAGGACACTTATTTGTGCTTATGTGAAACCTCTCTATATCTAGACAAAGAAGCAGTTGTCAGAAGGGAACACTGTAAGGTTTAAAATTAGGAAAAGTGTGCTTCAGTATTGTATTCTTTCTCCATACCTTTTCAATCTGTTTTTTGATGAAATAATTCGAGAAGCTGAACTATATGAAGAAGAATGAAGACTCATTAGCAGCCTGCATTATGTAGATGACACAACCTTGCTTGTAGAAAGTAAAGCCTTGAAGCTTTTGCCACAGAAGGTCAAAGACTACAGCTTTCTATATGGATTACTTCTCAACATCAAGAAAACAAAAGTCCTCACCAGTGGGCCAATAAAAAAGAAAAGAGCAGAATAAAATATGAGAAGGCACGTTTAATTTTTAATTTGGGGAGCACCTGGCTCATGAGTACACATCACAGCAGTGGGAAAGTTAGGGTCACCAACACTTTTCTTGCACCTCTCTTCCCTCAGAGTCTTTCTGACAGCCTCGGCACGTCACATGCCACAACTGCATCTAGAAAATGTTGATTTGTTTCTGAAATCCACCAAGGTGAGAGCCAAGCTTTTGGGATCAGAAAAATCTCATTTCAGATTTTGCCAATATTTGCTTTGGAATAATGATGTAACCTTCTCAAGCTTTAGCTTTTCTATAGCAAATGTTTACCTCACAAGAGATAAAAGAGATGTAAAAATTTTGGCTTAATTCTTTTGCTAGCACTTTAAGCTACTAAAAATATCAGTGAATTACCTCAATTTGTATATATTTTTTTGTTTTGTATTTTGTTTTTGATGTCTTCTTTCTTTTTTTTTTAAATGAAAATTTACAGAGACTTAGGATTTCCATGCATTCATTGTTGCACTTTTCTCCCTGCCCACCCCTCTCCCCAATTTGCTCTTCTCTTTAAAAAGTAAAAGAAAATTATTTCGTTGTTATACAATTCCTCCCCCTAAGTCCACTCCACTGTTCAGCCTTCATTTTGGACTCCTGTCATGACAATATTACTTAATCATTATTCCTTTTAAGCAGTTCTCTCCCTCATCTGTTTCAATGCATTATTCACATTTATCCCCTCGTTCTCAATCTTCCCTCAACCCTGATGTCAGTCCCATTTTACAACAGTGGCATTATGCAATATTTGTCCTTTTGTGACTGAGATATTTCACTCAGCATAATGTCTTCTAAGGTCACCCATTTTGTATAATATTTCATGAGTTCCTTATTTTTCAAGGCAGTGTAGTATTCCATTGACTGAATATACCAGAGCTTCTCTATCCATTTATTTCTTGATGGGCGCTTGGGTTGTTTCCAACTTTTGGCTATTGTGATCAAAGCAGCAATGAACATGGGTTTGCATATATCTGCTTGAGTGGCAGTTCTGGTTTCTTTAGGGTTTATTCCCAGTAGTGGAATTACTGGGACAAATGGCATTTCTATTTGCAAATTTTTGAGAAAGAGCCATAAAGCCTTCTATAGCGGTTGCACCATTTTACACTCCATCCAACAGTGAATAAGGGTTCCAGTTTTTCCACAACCTCACCAGCATTTGTTGTTTGCTGTTCTGTTAAATTTTGGTATTCTTACTGGGGTGAGATGATATATCATAGTTGTTTTTATTTGCATCTCTCTTACAGCTAGGGATTTTGAACATTTCTTCATGTGTAGTTTGCCATCTGAATGTCTTCTTTGGTGAAGTGCCTATTTATACCCTGTGTCCATTTTTCAAATGGTTTATTTACCTTTAAAATTAACTCTCTCTCATATATATATAATCCTTTTTGGGTGCTGGACTGTTGCCAGGTGCTGAGGATACAGGGTGAACAGGACAGATTAGATCCCTGCCTTGTGGAGGAAGTGCTGATGGCTTATTGGTAAGGAATGCGCTGCTAACACAAAGGTACACGGTTTGTACCCACCAGTTGCTTTGTGGAAGAAAGATGAGCAATCTTCTCCCATGTGCTTTACTGCCTCTGAAAACCCATTGGCGAGTCAGCTGTGGATTGGTTCTGACTCCATGGTACATAACAACAACGTTATAGTAGGGGGAACAGATACTAAATATGTAAGTAAATCAGTCAAGTAAACACAGATAATGATTAGCTAGAGAAGGAAATAAAGTGTGCTGTGTTGAGGAAGAGCAGGAAACGTCTGCGTTTGCTAGGGGAATAAAGGAAGCTGCTTTGCGCCCCGACTGAGAACAGTGATTCACTGGCTGTTTAAGGCTGAGGGCACCGGAGGCCGAGGGCACTGGATCACCAGCTCAGTAGACACTCCTGGCAACCTCATGTGGTCAGAGTAGAACTGGCTTCATGGGCTATTCAGTGGCCAAAGAATCAGCTTTGTAGAGTTTTCAAAGGCAAAACCAGATCTCCAGGCCTTTCTTCCAAGACATCTCTCAATGGGCTTGAACTGCCAAACATTTTCTTAGTGGTTATGCACATTATACCACCGACTCCAAACAACTCATTGCCATCAAGTTGGAACCAATTCAAAGCTCACCCTCTAGTGGGCTTTCAGAGGCTGTCAATCATGGGAGGAGAAGCCTGTTTTTTACCCTTAGAGCAGTTGGTGGATTCGAACCACTCACCTTAGAGCCATCAGTGAAACTCCCTATCCACTAGGTTGTACCACTCAGGGACTCCAGAAGAGAGTGAGTTCCCACCAATGCTGACTGCACAAAGTTTCTCCTTTTCTTCTTACAGCCTATGTCTCAGGGCCCCGACTCAGACTGTGGCTGTCCCTTCCCATCTGCATTGAATTTTCTTTTCGATTCAATTTGAAGTCAATGGTTAATCACCTCTTTTTACCGTAGGCTTCCTTGCCCATTTCATGGTACTTTGTGCTCACTTAGCTATACTCTAAGCCTGGTTAAGTCCAGCTTTCCACCATGCTCAGTGGCTGCATACGCCAAATGTAGCCGAAAGATAGCACACATTCATTGACTGGTCTCATTTTAAATTCATGTGGTCCTTATTCTGGCTAGCAATCTTGCTAGCTTTTGGTCCACCTTTCCCCTACTCCCCTCACTCCAGGGTGATGAAGTGAGGGGTGGAATTATGATCAATCACCCTACCTACCAGGTGAGTTAAGAGAGACCAAGAAAGAACAATTCATTGCTGGTGAGTCAATTCTGATTCCAATTCATAGCTATCTTCCATCAGATTTCTGAGGTTATAAATTTTTGTGGAAGGATCTGGCCCATCTTTCTCCCATGGAGCCGATGGTGGATTTGAACCCCTGATCTTTTGACTAGCGGCTTGACATGTTATATCACCAGGGCTCCTAATAAAGAGAATCTTCCTGTCTCTCACCTTCACCTGCTCCAAAACCATTACACTCTTCAAAGCACAGTTCTTCCCCCTCCAAAAATTTGTCCTTGTTCAATCAAACCCAGACTCTGATGAGTAGAAAGGTAGCTCTTGGTAGCCAAGATGAGTTTATAGAAAGGGGACGTGAACTCATTAAAAAGTCCATTTTTGCACTTCAACGATTTAGATCCTCCCAGAAGAGCTGTGGGTGAGCATTAACATTACTGGTAAGTATATTCCTTTTCTCCTGGACACAAGAGACTACTATTTGGTCCTAAAAGCCTTCTGAGGTCCCAACTCTTCTCACTATTTCTTAGTTGTTGGAATGAACGAAAAACCTCATAAGCAGTTCCTTACTTCACCTCT
>NW_006399843.1:131063-141631 GCF_000299155.1 Elephantulus edwardii
AGGAGTGATAGGGAATGACAAAGGACACACTGACAAAGGAGATTAATCAGAACTGGCTTTGACAAGCACTGTGGCAATTGGACAATTAAAACAGACATGGGGGGAGGGAAGGAGAACGAACTGGGGAGGAGGGTTAGAGAAAACACTGCAACAATGAATGAATGAAGACCCAAAATCTCTGTAAATGTTCATTAAAACTAATAAAATTTAATAATAATTTTAAAAAGTCCATTTTTGCTAATTCCTCCAGTAAGCATGGGTAAATCATAAATTGTTGTTTCAGATGTGTCCTGACGTGGATGAAGAGCTTTATAAAAATCATTAAGCAACTGTAATCCAAACTTTTTAATGCAATGAACTTTTATTAGTATCACAATTATGTTATTCTGCAAAAATTTTAGTTACTACATTCGGAGACCTAGTGGATAAGAAGTTTTACTGTCCACCCCAAAGATACATGCTTTGAATCCACCAGGAGAAAGATGAGCTGTCTCATCCCATGCAATTATAGCCTCTGAAAACTCAATGGAGAGTCAGCTAAGAGTCAGTTCTGAATTAACAGAACATAACAACAATAAAAGTGACATCTAATCATTTAGTGGACTCTGGTGTCACGGCTAACCCAAAGGCTTCTTTGGCCGATGGAATTCACCAGCCATTCAGGAGTAGGAAGTGTGATTTACAGTCTCTGAAAACCTGCTGGAGGGTAAATGAGGAGGTGGCTTTTACTCAAGCACACAAAACAACAGTTTGTGGAGGAAACTCAGGCAATTTGCTACTACCTTAAAGATTATGGCTGACAACGGACCCATGAAGTAATGTTCAAAATCACTGGTAATAAGAAAGAAGCAAATCAAAACCACAATGAGAAACCATCTCACCTCAATAGTAGTGGCAAAGTTTAGCAGGAGAGCAAGTAATAAATGTTGGAGAGGATGTGATGAGATAGGATTTTCTCATACACTGTTGGTGGGATTGTAAAATGGTGCAACTACTCTGGAAGGCAGTTTGACATTTCCTCAAAAAGCTGAACATTGAAACTCCATATAATCCAGCTATTCCACTCCTTGGAATAGACTCCAAGAAAATTAGGACTAAGACACAAATGGAGATTTGTACACCCATGTTCATAGCAGAATTATTCACAATTGCAAGAACATAGAAACAGCCCCAATGCCTGATCACAGTGGAATGAACTGAGGAATTATGGAATGTTCACACAGTGGAATACTATGCAACACTCAGAATCAATGATTTCAAAAATTATTACATAACTTGGGAGGGACCGGAGAGCATTATGCCAAGCGGACTAACCAATACTGTACAAGTAGAATGACAACAAGTAAAACATGTATGAGGATCCAAGGGAGGAAAGAAGAGGAACAGAGGGGAGAGGTTGGGCAGAAGTGAAATCATAGAGTCACACAATTTGATGGATAGAGAGAGAGGTTGATAAAGGGAATGGCGAAGATCCTGCAGTATTGTGGAAAGATAGGGCAATGGTAGGTTTAATTCAGAGTTGATTAATTTTTAAATGTTTTTTTTTTAATAATTTTAATGAACATTTACAGAGAATTTGGATTTCCATTCATTCATTGTTGCATTCTCTATCTGCCCAGCCCTCTCCGCCCACCCCACCCCCAAGTTCGCTCCTCTCCTTTCAAAAGTAAAAGAAAGATTCTCTCCCTGGTACACAATCCCCCCGCACCCCCCCCACCGCCCCAAGTACTTTCCACTATGCAACCTTAATTGTGGACTCTTGTGATAACCATAATACCCTATCATACATCGCTTTTAAATTATTCAGTCCCTCATCTGTTTCTGTGCAGTATACACAATTTATCCAGTTTTTCTCAGTCTTACCCCCACCTTGATATCAGTCCCATTTTACATCAGTGGCACCATGCAATATATGTCCTTTTGCGACTGAGATATTTCACTAAGCATAATGTCCTCCAGGCTCACCCATTTTGAATAATATTGAATGAGTTCCTTGTTTCTCAATGCAGCACAGTATTCCATCGTGTAATATACCACAGCTTCTCTAGCCATTTCTTTGTTGATGGGCACCTGGGTTGTTTCCAACTCCTTGCTATTGTGAACAGAGCTGCGATAAACATGGGTGTGCATATATCTGCTTGGATGTCAGTAGAGTTGATTAATTTTATAAAATATAATGAATCTGATTGATTGTATGAAACACAATGTGAATGAAGGATAGTGTGAAACACAATGTATACTAACTTTGTAAGAAAACGAATAGAAAATAAAAACTTAAAAAAAAAATTGTATAAATAAAAAAATATTATGGCCAAAAGTCCTGGGTCATTTTTTCTACCTGACAACAACAACTATCGCGCATTGTTTTGTTAGTCTTGCTATTTAGCTTAGCAATTAGTTTTCAAATCCACTTCTTATAATCCTAGCACCCTTGCTGACTGAAGTGAACACTGGCTGCTTGTTGTATAACATGAAGGCCTCCAGCAGGTTTTCAAGGCAAATCACACAGGAGGAGATTGCCATTCGTTCTCCCACAGAGCAGCTGGTGGATTCAAACCAGTTGCCTTTGGCTTGGAAGCGTAGCTTCTTTCTTCCAGGCCAGCAGAGCTCCCTTATGGACTCTTAGGGTTCTGAATTCACTGTGAGTTCATTTTACTCTCTGAGGTTTCAAAGTATGGGTAAGATTGCACTTCCTTTCTACTCTGGCCCCATCTAGTGTGCAAAAATTGCCACTGCTGCCTAGATTTCTCCACCGATCTTCAGGTGTGGAATCCAACAACTTTCCCTAATATTATACTTATGTATTACCTTGTCAAGGTGACTCTTCCTGGACCCAAGAGCTAAAATTGGGGTTTTATTTTATAACACCACGTGACATAATTATCTCCTTGGAGGAAAGTTCTTGTTCACCTTAACAGGAACCCTGGTGGCGTAGAGCATAGTGCATAGCGGAAAGGTTGGCTGTTTGAATCAATCAGTGGCTCAGAGGGAGAAACAGAGGCAATCTCCTCTGGTAAATATTTACTACCTAGGAAACCCCATGAAGCGTCGACTGGTCAGAAGTGACTGAATGGGCGAAGTGTTATTTGTGAGGACTTCAGGAAGCTGGAATCATCCTTACATATTTTTACATATCCTTGTTTGTGATATCAAGCTAAATTGCCTCCTAAGAAAATCTTCCTGTCATAAATTTACTTCTGTTGGAACCACAGGGACTGCTCTAGCATTGTGTATGTAGCTAGCTAGCCAGTTTTCTCTCATTAACTTAAGGAAATCTGGTTTCTGGATAAATTACACATTTTTCACACTTGAGTTGCACTTTTGGTTGTTTCACTGTTTTGTCCTTTGAAGCTCATGAGTTAATTTCTTCAGTTAGCTCCATCTGGTGTATATCAAATCTCTGTTGCTGCTGTTCATTTCTGTAAAGTTGGCTCAGGTTCATGGTGACTTGGGGTATAACCACAAACTGCTGCCTGCCCAGCACCATATGACCATGACCTTTGCTAAGTTTGAGGTTTTGTGCAGACTGTTCTTGTCACTGCACTTCACTGCATGTTTACCTTGAGTTGCTACTCACCAATCGTTATGTAACGCCCTTTGATAACCGTTGCTCTTTTGTGATGATGTGTTCAAGTAAGGAAAGACTTGCCATCTTCACTTGTAAGAATCCTTCTGTTTGTCCATATAAAAGAGTCTGTCTCCTGGGTATAGAAGGCCCTAAGCATAGGGACCTTGCTCCAAAGGACACACTTTACTCCTGAATCTTCTTGATGATCATGTAATTATCTTATCATGGTCTCATTTTAAGCCTAACATGATGTCCAAACTGGCCAATCACCTCATTAGAGTCCCATGTATATAGTCCCACTCCCACATCTTCCATGTACATTATTTACATTATTAGCAGGTGGTCCAATGCTCTTCATGGGGCATAAGTACCTAGACCATATAGTCCCACCCAGTCATTTTGTGGGAGTCACAAAAGCACCACCAGAAGGGTCATATTTAGGTTATCAACTGCACAGCTAATTTGGAAAGACTTTTAAAGAAAGTGTGTGAGTGAAACAGGTCGCTACCTAGAGGAAGACTACGTCAGGCAGAAGGAACAGGAAGTGAAAAGTCTGGAAGTAGAAGGCCACTGTAGCTGGAAAAGAGTGGGTTAGTTGTCAGAGGAGTAAGAAATGAAGTCAGAGAGAGAAGAGAGCTGGATCACATAGAGTCTTCTTAGTCATTATTAAGAACTGTGTTTTTGGGAACCAAGCTTAGAAGGCTTAGTCTATAACACAAAAGGTCTGCCAAATACAGCTAGAAATATACAATCTGAAGAGGATAAATTGATGAATGGGGGGAGGAGGGATTGTAAAACAATAGAGGAACTTTCACTTTTCAGAGAGAAGAGTGTACTGAGGGGAGAGGTGGACAGGAAGAAAAGTGCAACAATGAATGAATGGAAATGCAAAGTCTGTAAATTTTCATTAAAACAAAAAAATTTTTAAAATGATGAATAGGACCTTCTAAATATTAAATATCTGTGCTCATCAAAAACTTTTCCCAACAGAGTGAAAAGAAAACCTACTGACTAGGAACAAACATTTGGCAATACCATCTCAGACAAAGATCTCATAATGAAAGTTTACAGAATACTCTTGGGCTTCCAGAAGAAAAAGACTGCTAATCCAATTACATAATGAACAAAAGACATGTAAAGAATTTTCACAAAGGAGGTCATTCGAATGGCCAACAGACACATGAAAAAATGTTCCAAATCACTGGCAATAAGAGAAATGCAAATCAAAATCACAATGAGATATGATCTTACCCCAGTGGCAGTGGCAAAGTTTAGCAGGGCATCGAGTAATAAATATTGGAGAGGATGTGGTGAGAAAGGAACTCTTACACATTGTTGGTGGGACTGTAAAATGATACAACCACTCTGGAAGGCAATTTGGCATTTCCTCAAAAACTTGGACATAGAAATCCCATATGACCCAGCTATTCCACTCCTTGAAATATACCCTGAGAAAATGAGAACTGAGGCACAGAGACTTGTACTCCAATGTTTATAGCCACATTATTTACAATACCAAGAACATAGAAATAGCCCAAATACCCAGTCACAATAGAATGGAGTGAGAAATGATGGTACATTCACACAATGAAATACTATGCAGAAAGCAGGAGCAATGATTTTGTAAATTACTACTTAACATGGGAGGGACTGGAGAGCATTAAGCTAAGTGAACTCAGTCTCATAAAGACAAATACTGTATAGGACCATTACCTATGTAATGAATGAATGTGTTCAAGGATCCAAGGGGGGGGTCTTAAACATAGGGTTGCACAATTTGATGGGTGGAGGGAGGGATTGGTAAAGGAAAGGAGAAAGGTCCAGTGTGAAAAACAATGTATATAAGTTTTATAAACTTTGTATATAAACCAGTATAAATTTATTACCCAACCTGGGGGGGGGGGAAGAACGATGTTTGGTGGGGTTTTTTTGCACTGAACATGGGAAGCCATAGTTTTATTATAGGAGTAACTTGTCCAACTGAAATTTCGTATAAGACTGTCCAGCCCTTCAAGCTTGTAACAGAGCTCATACTCAAGGATCAACTTTCAGCCAAATAATAAACAAGACTAAAAAATGATCAATTGTATCTGTGAAGAATGTACTCTTCAGAATAATCAGACATATAAGTTATTTCTAGATCCATCTTGAAGTACAACATCGTGAGTGACAGGATTATATCCATACGCTTACAAGGAAGTCCAGTGAATTGACTGGAGGTGGCATGAAAGAAAGAGGCCTTAAGGAAGACTTCAAGATTCATAGTCTAAGGAAATCAGAGGATAGAGTTGCCATTAACTGAAAAAAAAAAAACGGATGAAAAAAGTGTCCTTAGTAAAGAGTGATGAATCAATGATCGCATTTGGAGCATGATATTTTGAGATGCCTATTAGATTTCAAAGGGCTACTAGGGAAGACAAGTCAAAATATTATAATGAAATGTGAAAGGAGCTGGAGTCGGAAAATCAAAAGGGCTAAACTCACTCAACATTTCTTTTTTTTTTTCTCAATCTAAATCAATTTTATTGGGATCTGCAGTACACTTATATACACAGGAAGACCAGATAGGGTGGACATGTGGATTGGTCAGGAGAACCTCAGCCTCGTGCAGACCACTCCCAGCTTAACAGACATGGCAGCCGTCTTCTCAGGTGGTCAGCTTTCTTGAGCTGGTACAAGCAAACACAGGGGAGCTTTCTCCACCTCGTATTAAAGGCCGTTGGGAGGTTTGCACTTATCTGGAGTCACTCAACATTTCTTAAACGGAAAGAACTAAAGAATAATTTCAAGCTGTGAGTTGCAATGTTTACGGATGCTATGAGCAGGATAGTGAATGATTCAGGAAGCCATAAAAGAAGGTGGAAGGAGTATAAAGAGTTATTGTATCAAAAAGAATTGGCTGATACAGAAGAATTTCAAGAAACAACTTATGAACAAGAGGCAGTGGTGATAGAGAAGGAAGTTCAGGTTGCTCTGAAGGACTTGACAAAAAATAAAGCCCCAGGAATTGATGCAATTCCAATTGATGTATTTCAGCAAACAGATGCTGCCCTGCATGTGCTCACCAAATTTTGCCAAGAAATGTGAAGGACAACTACTTGGCCAACTGATTGGAAGAGATCCATATTTATTCTCATTCCAAAAAAAGATGACCCGACAGAGTGTGGAAATTGTTGAACAATATCACTAATATCACACACCAACAAAATCCTTCTGAAGATTATCCAGAAAAGACTTGAAGAGTATATTGACACAGAACTACTAGAAATACAAGCTGGGTTTAGAAGAGGTCATGGTACTAAGGACATTATTGCCAATGTCAGATGGATCTTGGCAGAAAGCAGAGAGCACCAGAAAAATATCTATCTATGTTTCATTAACTATGCAAAGGTATTTGACTGTGTGGATCACAACAAATTGTGGCTAACCTTGGGGAAAATGGAAATCCTGGAACACTTGATTGTGCTTATATGAAACCAAACTTGGACCAAGAAGCAGTCCTCAGAACAGAGCAAGGAAACACTTCATAGTTCAAAATCAGGAAAGGAGCACATCAAGGATGCATACTGTCTCTGTACCTTTTCAATATGTATTAAGAACAGATCATTTCAGAAGCAGGGATTTATGAGGGGGAGTATGGCATCAAGATTAGAGGAAGACTCATTAACAACTTATGATATGGAGATGACACTGAAGGAGACCTGAAGCACTTGCTGCAAAAGGTCAAGGACTATAGTCTTCAATATGGATTGAAGCTCAACACCAAGAAGACAAGGATTCTCACCACTGGGCCAATTGACAGCACCATAATAGATGGAGAAGAGATTGAGGTAGTTAGCAATTACAGCTTGCCCAGATCCACAATCAGCACTCTTAATACCGGCAGTCGGGAAATCAAAAGACAAATTGCACTGGGAAAATCTGCTGTCATGGACCTTTCCAGAGTGCTGAAGAGCAACTATGTCAGCCTAGATACAAAGGTGCACCTGATCCAGGCCATGATCTTCTCAATTACTTGTTATGTTTCAGAGAGTTGGACAATGACTAAGGATGACAGAAGAAGAATAGATGCCTCCGAGTTGTGGTGCTGGAGAAGAGTCTTGAACATGGACTACCAAGAAAACAAATTGATCTGTTTTGCAGAGGGTGAAACCAAGTCTCTCCTTGGAGGCTAGGATTTTGAAGCTCGCCTCATTTACCTTGGGCACGTGGCCTGGAGAGATCGGTCCTTGGAGAAAGACACCATGCTCGAAAGGGTGGATGGACAGCACAGGAGAGGAAGACCCTGGATGAGATGGATTGATACAGTAACTGGCAGTGGGATTGGTGTGTTGAAGTTAGTGAGACTGGCTCAGGACAGGGAAAGGTTCAGAGCTTCTGTACATAGGGTCACTATGCATAGTAGGTGATTCAATGGCAAATAACAACAATAACATATTATGGCAGGTTTGGAAGCAGGAGTGGTATCCACTTCCTAAACGACATACCTCCAGAAACTTTGATAAGTGTCAATGGCTGTAGAGGGGCTACTGGCCTTTTGTTCATGGGGTCACTATGAGTAGTGCTCAACTGAAAGGCAATCAACAATAACAACAACAACATTAGATAAGGAAGCCAAGTGGCTAGAAGGTACACTGCAATCCCAAAGGCATATGCTTTGAGGCCACCAGCTGCTCTGCAGATGAAGGATGGGCGATTTCCTCCCATGCAATCAACTGCTTCTGAAAACCCACTGGAAGGTCAGCTATCAATGGGTTCTGAGTAGATGGTACACAGTAACAACAACATTAGATTTCTAGATGGCCCTGGTGGCTTAGGGGTAAGGAATTGTGCTGCCAACACAAAGGTATGTAGTTCAAATACACCATCTGCTCAATAGGAGAAAGATGAGCTATCTTCTTCCGTTGAGATTTACTGCCTTTGAAACCCTTCTGGAATGTCAGTTCTGACTCAATAATGTAGAAAAACAACATTATATATGTAAGTGGAAGTAGTTATTGCATAAAACCAACTCACTGCCATTGAATAGAATCTGACTCATAGTGACCTTCCATTGAGTTTCAAGCAGTAAATCTTTATCTACAGTCTCGCACCTTTCTTCCACAGGGCAGCTGGTCGATTTGAACTGCCAGTCTTTCAGTTAGCAGACAGATACATTATGCACTACACCACCGTGGCTCCTTACATGGAGATGTTGAGTAGGCAGCTGAAAATCAGATTTGGTGTTCAGGTAGGCTTAAGCAGGAGACATACATTTATACATAAGCAGCATATTCATATATTTTAAAGTCAGGATTCTAGTTTTGATTCCTTAAAGAACAAGCAGAAATAGAGAGAGTGAAGGATATCAGAAATTTTGAAGATTGATGCCTGGGGCACTATAAAACTTAGAGTTAAGGACATGAGGAGGAATAGCTTAGCTAGGAGCAGAACAAAGAAAACTGTAAGTGAAGACAATAGAAGTGTGCCTTTCTAGAAAGAGTTAATTGAAGTAGCAAAACTGTTGATGTGTCAAGTTGGATGGGGACCGTCTACTGGCTATACCATTTAACTATATGGAAGTCATTGATAATCTTGTTTAGGTTGACAGTGAAAGGATGAAGTGAAAGTTTTATTTTAATGAGTTAAAGAAATGAGAAGAGAGAAATGGGAGACATGGTATTATACTTGTTTTAAGCAGTTTTACTGTAAAGGAGAATAGAGAATGGAGCAGTATTTCCAAAGAAGGATGTCATAAATATTCATCTATAAATCTTTGTGTTGATGTGTACTGATTTTTCTCATGGATAAATACCTAGGGAAGAATTATGAAGCATATGATCCAATGCTGTTACGTGAATTCTGTCTCAAAGCAACCTGAAAGGACAGAGTAACACTAGCAGAAAGTTTTCCAGGATGAAATCACTACAAAAGCAGACTGTCAGATATTTCTCCCAAGAGGCAACTGATGAGTTCTAACCATCAGTTTTTCAGTTAGCACCCGAGCTAACTAAAATTCACTGTGTCAGTAGGGCTTCTCCTGGAACATATCCTGTTGTTAGCTGACATTGAGTTGGTTGCTACTCAGAGTAGCCCCAGATACAACAGAAAGAAAAATTTTTCTGTGCCATCCTCACTCTCATTGTTCTGTTTGATCTCATTGTCGTAGCCTCTCATTCTTTGAATCTACTCATTGAGCCACTCTGGAGACTAAGGTGCACTTGATACAGGCCCTGGTCTTTGCTATCACTTGCTCTGCATCAGAGAGCTGGACAATGACTAGGAAAGATAGAAGGAGAATTGATACCTTTGAGCTGTGGTGTTGGAGAAGAGTATTGAATATACCATGGACTGCTAAGAAGACAAACAGGTGCATCCTGGAGAGGGTTAAACCAGGCTGCTCCTTGGAGGCAAGGATTCTGAAGCTTTGTCTGACATACTTTGGACATGTTGCAAGGAGGAACTAGTCCCTGGAGAAGGACGACATGCTTGGGAGGGTGGAAAGACCGTGCAGGAGAGGAAGACCCTTTATGAGGTAGATTGATTCAGTGACTGGGGTAATCTGAATGGGTGTGTGGCACACAGTGAGATTGGCACAGGATAGAGCAGAGTTTAGGGCTGTTGTATTTAGGGTCGCTATGAGTCGCAAACGACTCGACGGCACATAACAACAACAATCACAATATTGCTTAAAGGTCCAGTTGTGAGAATTTTTGTTTCCTTTGTATTTAGGTACAATCCATACTGAAGACTGTTTTTATTTCACTTGTAATAGACTGATAGACTGCTTTCAAAGTGAATGTACTGTTTTGCACTCCCACCAGCAAAGTCTTATGTCCCCTCTTAAATGTGGTATTGTTAGTTTTATTATCAGTCATTCTAAATGGGTGTAGGTCATTGCAAAAACAGGAAAAAGAAAAAATTGACATGGATGTCAGAAGAGGCTCTAAAAATGGCACTGGCCCATCAGCAAACGAATGGATAGAGAAGCTGTGGTATATTCACACAATGGAATACTATG
>NW_006399843.1:143569-166288 GCF_000299155.1 Elephantulus edwardii
AAAATGGCACTGGAACATCAAGAAGCCAAAACAAAAGGAAAACATGATGAACAGAATATTTCAAAGGGCATCTCAGGACAAAGCATAGTAATGGAATGCATAGAGACCTGGAATTGGAGAATAAAAAGAGAATAATTCACTCTGCTTTTCTCAAGCTGAGAGAACTGAAAAAACAAGTTTGAGCCTTGTGTAGCAATATTGAAACATGCTATGGGCAATGTATTGAATGACCCAGAAAGCATCAAAAGAAGATGGAGGGAATACACAGAGTCACTGTACCAGAAAGAACTGCCTGACACTGAAAAATTCCAGGAAGTACAATATGAGCAGGAGCCACATCTAATAAAGGAGGAAGTAGAAGCTGCATTGAAGGCACTGGTGAAAAATAAGACCCCAGGGATGTATAGGATACCAATTGACATGCTTCAATTAACTGATGCACCCTTGGAAGTGTTTACAAGTCTTTGCCAGGAAATTTGGAGGGCAACTGTCTGGCTGGATTAGAAGAGGTCTATATTTGTTCCCATTCACAGGAAAGGTGATCCAAATGAATGTGGAAACTATCCAACAATATCATTAACATTACATGCAAGTAAAATGCTGCTGAAGAGCATTAAAAATTGGCTATAACAGTATATAGATAAGGAACTCTCTGATGTTCAAGCAGGATATCATTGCTGATGTCAGATGGATCCTGGCTGAAAGTAAAGAACACCAGAAGAATATCTACTTGTGCTTTATTCACTATGCAAAGGTGTTTGACTGTGTGGATCATAACAAATTGTGGCTGACATTGAGAAGAAAGGGAATCCCAGAGCACTTAACTGTATTGATGTTGGAACTTAAACCTGGACCAGAAGGTTATTGTGTTAACAGAACAGGGTAACAATGCATGGTTTAAAATGGAGAAGGGAGTATGTCAGGGTTGTATTCTCTGTGCATACCTATTAAATATGTATGCTGAGCAAATTATCTGAGAAGCCGGTCTCTATGAAGAGGAATGGGGCATCAGGATGGGAGGGAGTTTCATCAACAATCTGTGTTATGTGGATGACACAACCTTGGTTGCTGAAAATGAGGAGGACTTGAAGCACTTGTTGTAAAAAATCAAGGAATGCAGCCTTTGGTATGGATTGTCTTTCAATGTCAAGAAGACAAAATTTCTTAGCACTGGACTCATAGGCAACATCATGATGGATGGAGAGGAGATTGAAACTATCAACAGCTTCATCTTTCTTGGATCCACTACTAACACCCTTGGTACCAGCAGTCAGGAAATAAGGAGACACATTGTTCTGGGGAAATCTGTGCTTAGGGACCACTCCAAAGTATTGAGGAGTAATGATGTCAGTATGAGGATTAAAGTGTGTTCGATTCAGGCCGTAGTCTTTCCATTCACTAGCTATGCATATGAAAGCTGGGCAAATTAATAAGAATGACAGAAGAAGAATTGATACCTTTGAGATGTTGGAGAAGAGTATTTAACATCCATGGACAGCCAAAGGAACAGAGATGTCTTAGAGAGTACACAGCTGGAGTGCTCTTTAGAAGCAAGAATGATGAGGCTTCACCTCACATCCTTTGTTCTTGTTACTAGGAGGGGCTATTTCTTGGATAAAGACATGATGCTGGGAAGAGTGGAGGGCAGTGAAGGAGAGGAAGGCCCTCAACCAGGTGCATTGACACAGTGACTGCTGCAATGAGTTCTAATGTGTCATGAAGTGTGAGGATGGTGCAGGACAGAACAGGTTTCAGTTCTTCTGTTCATAGGGTCACTTTAAATTGTACCTGACTTGATGGCACCTAATAACAACAAAGGGGTGTTGTGTTCCCTTGCTCTGTTTGTACAACAGCCTTGTGTTGTACTCCACTCAATGGTACCGAAGAAGAAGAAGGAGGAGGAGGAGGAGGAGGAGGAGGAGGATAGTAGTAGCATTGCCTGTAGTTTGATTTTAATTCTTTGATGACTAACAATTTAGGAATTGTTTTCAAATGTTTATTAGCAATTCCTATACCTTCTTTTGAGAGGTGTTTGTTCAAAGACTTTTTTTGGTTAGTTTTAAAATTGGGCTTTTGGCCTTTTTTTCCCCCTACTCAAATTGTTTTATTTTTTAATTTAAATTTATTATTAATTTCAGTAAAAATTTACAGAGACTTTGGATTTCCATTCATTTACTGTTTCACTTTTTTCCCCTCCCAACCCTCCCCCCCTAGTACACTACCCTCTTGGAAAAGTAAAAGAAAAATTCTTTCATTGTTTTACAAAACCTCTCCCAGGTCCACTCCACCATGTAGCCTTCGCTCTAGACTCCTGTCGTGACAAAAATACCTAATCACATATCCCTTTTAAACAGTTTTCTCCCTCATCTGATTCAATGCAGTATACATTGTTGAACCCATCTTTCTCAGTCTCTCCACAAGCCCAAGGTCCTGTTTTACAACAGTGGCACCATGCAGTATTTGTCCTTTTGTGACTGAGATACTTCACTCAGCATAATGTCCTCCAGGATCACCCATTTTGAATAATATTGCATGAGTTCCTTGTTTTTAAATTCAGCATAGTATTCCATTGTGTGAATATACCACAGCTTCTCTATCCATTTGTTTGTTGCTGGGCACTTAGGTTATTTCCAACTCCTTGCTATTGTGAACAAAGCTGCAATAAACATGGGTGTGCATATATCTGTTTGGGTGGCAGTTATGGTCTCTTTGGGTATATTCCCAGTAGTGGAATTGCTGGGTCAAATGGTATCTCTATTTGCAACTTTTTGAGAAAGCGCCATACCGCCTTCCACAGTGGTTGCAGCATTTTATGCTCCCACCAACAGTGAATAAGGGTTCCAGTTTCTCCACAACCTCACCAGCATTTGTTGCTTGCTGTTCTGTTAAATTTTGCTATTCTGACTGGGGTGAGATGATATATCATAGTTGTTCTGATTTGCCATCTCTCTTAGAGCTAGGGATTTTGAACATTTTTTCACGCGCTTTTTGGCCATCTGAATGTCTTCTATGGTGAAGTGTCTGTTCATATCCTGTGCCCATTTTTCTACTGGATTATTTACCTTTATCTTGTTGTGGTGCTCAAGTATTTTATAAATTCTGGATATAGGTCCCTTATCTGATATGTCATTACCAAATACTTTTTCGCCGTCTGTGGCTTCCCTTTTTACCCTGTTGGGGAAGTTTTTGGCTGTGCATAGGGATTTGATTCTTAGAAGATCCCATTCATCTACTTTATCTTCTCCTGGTTGTAGGTAGGCTTTTTTTTTTAATAAATCAGTGCAGAATCACAGTTGACTTTCTCACAGGTTATCATCGTTCAGAGGCTGTTAATCACGAGGCAGGAGATTTCTAACTTTCTCTCACATACGCAATTATAGGAGTTTTTTTTAATATTCAGAATACAAGTTGTTTGTTATACATATGTATGGTGAATATTTTTCTAGGCTGTGACTTATTTTTAAAACTTTCTTGGTTTTAAAAATTAGTGTCTAAAAATGGCATCTGTGGGAGGTGGCTGCATCTGACCTTCTCCAACTGCGTGGAGAAGGAGGACCATCAGCTGCAGCATCAACAAGCCAAACTGATTTACATGAAGTCAGCTATGCCTCCATGCTCTGAACCTTTCTGCCACCTCTGAAGTCCAGATTACCTTTCTATTTGATAATTCATTGCAGTGATTACACAAAACGCACTGGCTATGTGGTTTATGAGTAGAGTAACAGATTGCAGGAACACTCAGAATACAGTTCTTAGATCAAGACAGTCTCTTTTCAGCCATGAGCACAGGTAGGTATCTCTCTCTGAGGCTTGGCCACTAGGCCTAGCCTCTACCTTGTTCAGGTAAATGTTACAGAACTCTTTTAGCTCTGCCAATGTAAATGCCACAAAGTACCAAACTCAGCCATGAAGCCTAAGCCTGCACGTAACACTTCCTAAAAAAATACCTGAAGACATCTACTCCTCCAGCAAGCTTCCTGTCCAGAGGCACCGAGCTTTCTGCTTTCAGAGTCAGGAAGCCATTGCCCTGTCTTGAGCTCATCTCTTGGCTCTGTCACCTCTCCTGCCACCATCCCTACACATTGCTTCCCATCTTCTCTCATGTCTCTTTGGTGACAGCAGCTCTCTGTCCCCTGGGTGGAGGAGATTTCAGCATAGAGATCTTGAGTACTAAGAACACATAACCTCCTGAGTCTTCTTCTTTTATTTTGTTTTACATTTTCCAAATCAGTTTATTAATGATTATCCTGACATCTGGCATTACTAATATTTGATTTAATAAAATCACTTAAAAGTAGTCAATCATCTAAAATAGTTCCATGTACAAATGGTACACAAATTTAAACTATTTTAAAAATAGATACAGGGGAGCTCTGTTGGCCTAGTGGCAAGAAGCTGCACTGCAATCCCAGAGGTACCCAGTTCGAATCCACCAGAGGCTCTGCTAGAGAAGGAGGGACAATTTCCTCTTGTACCAGTCAGATCTGATTTGACAGTACACGCACACACACAAAATAATAATAATAATAATAATAATAATAATAATAATAATAATAATAATATAATAATAATAATAATAAAATAGATACCATCATTTGTAATTTACCACAATCTTTGTGTTCAGAATGATTTGTAAACACTAAAACCAAATAAAAACTGTATATCATACACTTTGAATGATTTATGCCTTAGAAAACAAAAGTAGTCTCTTGACTTTCACACATTTATTGTCTCTGGAGGGTTGAGGAGAGAATCACCATGATGCTTTGAATTTTTGCACTTTTCTCTTATTGACTGCTGTACATGCTATGGTGCTCTGAGGTAGGTCTGATGAAGGGTCATGAGACAAGGATTAAGACTTTCCAGGGTCTATCAGTCTTTTGTAGTAAAAAGTCAGGCCAGCTCTAACCTTTGACTGTGTCGAGTGCTACGTGAAAAGTTGCAGCAGCAACAATGGGCAGCAACTACTTCAGGTATGGATTAGCATCCATCGTACTTAATTCTCCCAGAAACATGGAAAGACTTTCAACTTTGCAGTCTGCTGACTTCTGATGTAGAAAAGTATTGAGCAGAAAACGGATTTATTATTGGTGTTGCTGCATCAAAAGCAAGGACTTTGAAAACTAAATGCTCCATTCTCAGAACTTGTTTCTTGGTACAAGTGTCATCTGTGTAATGTATACAGATTCTGTTACTTCTGGAGCATATATTTCTTCAAACTTTGAGGCTAAGGGCATAGCAGCAGTGCCCACAAGCTGAAGTTTTCTTCTCAATACAAACAACAACGATGAAAGGAATCTATTAATATGGTTTATGGATAAGAACAACATCTCATTCCGTAGCTTTCATTCTCCTACTTCCACTAAACAACCCACACAAGTAGCCCTCCTAATTTTAGTGATGTCTGGTTGCTTCTTCATGTAACACACTTTAGGTATACATCTAACCTCCATTTCTCTAAGGTGTGTGTGTGTCGGTAGTCTGGTACTTCATTAGCACTCACTGGTTTGTGATCTTCTAATACAATTGACATGTCTACTGTATAAGGTCACTCAAAACGACCATTCATTGGGCAATTGAGGGGCACCAGGGGTTTTCTTAGTCCAGCTAAAGTAACAGCTGAATTAGAAAACCAAGGCATCTATCTTCATGATCAATTTTTTTTAGATTCAGCCGGTCTTTTTTTAGTCTTCTTCTTCATCCACATGAATGGAGAATGGAGGCTGTTTATTGTTTGTTTTCCACGTAGGTACAATGACATGCTTATCATTTATAGAAATATCTTTAAGAGGTGCAACCCGTCATGTCTTGGGCTTCTGTTGTGGTGCTAGACCCAGCAGGTTTCCCACTTTCAATAATGGCAGGTGGGCCTGAGTCCAGAGTTTCTGGACCAGTGCCTCATATTCTGTGTTGATGTTCTCCTGGCTTCTTGGAGGGATGTCTGCTACAGTGTGAGCTGTGCAGAGCGGCCTCATGGGCCCCAGGCCCTGGTGTGGAATTGCTCAACATCCCCAGCTCTTCTTTCTTGACGGCAGCAAGATTATCCTCTTTATACATCTAAAATAGCTCATTTTAAGGAAAACATGATGACAAAGCTGACCAGTATTTACAGCAGTATGGGTTTGGAATGAATCCAGTTTGGAAGTCGTCTGCAGCAGCCGGATTATACAGAGGCTTGTTTGCTGGTTCTGGTGAGGATTAGAGTGGAACGTTGACTCGCTAATGGGTGTGAGATGATGCGATTCGACCTCGTAATGAGGAACTGTTGTTCTTACTGTTTATATTCTATCCATGAAATGAGAAGCAAAAGCATCAATTGAAAGTGAAGGTACTTGATTTTTTAACAATATCTTTTTAAAAATTATTGTTTGTAATTTTTTTTTAAAATGTGATTTTAGTGAAGGCTTACAGAAAGATTGGGTTTTCATTTATTCATTGTTGCACGTGCTGCTGGGGCTTTGAGGAAAGACTGTGAAGTAGTCCCCTCTGAAAATGGAAACATGAATAACTAGGGACATGTGCTCATGTGGCCACAGGTGAGACTCCACCACCATAATGTCTGGCCAACTTGAGTTATTCACTGCTCATCCCACAGTAATGTTTCCACTCTTGGACTTCAAGATCAGAGCTCTTTCATATACAATTACAGAGCCAAAAATTGTTCCAACATATGCTGGTCCCACCAGGATATCAAAGTTTCTTGCCTCAACCACTGTGTTCTTGCTCCAGTTTTCTCTCCCAAAATCCCTGAATTCTTGTGTTGAGCTTCGATCACCCCCTTAGTCATCCTTTTCTCTGCAGTGTTATGTAAGGGACCCAGAGTTGAGAAAGTGTGCTATAGCTGTGGGCTGAAGGGAATGATTCCGTTAAAATGGAAAGACTGATAATGGAGGAGAAAGGGGCAGTAGAAAATGTTTTATGCTCGGGGCAAGGAAGGGGTATGGATTCAAAGACGCAAATTATGGGAGTTGACCATAGGTAAGGCCAGGGAAGGAGGTGGTTGTAGGTCAGGAAATCTGAGTCCACTTGGAGAAACTATACTCCAAGTTTAGAAAAAATCTGTGAATAGCACGAAGAGTATTATGTATTTATTTTGCTTTGAGCAGGTAATGTATTTATATTGTTCAGAAGTCAAATCACTCGAATAGGTTTTATGTTAAATAGTTTTGCTTCTTACTTTGCCCCTGCCCCTCGCTTACTGCTTTGTTTGCCTTTCTGATGTTTAGCTATGCAAGTTCAAGCAATAGGAATGTATTTTTATGTTCTCCTCTTTCTTACACAAAAGATAGCACACTATGTTCTTTGTTCTATAGTCCTTTTTCCTACTTAAAGATATATGCAGGAAATGACCATCTATCAGAACACAAAGACCTTTTTTCCCTATTCTTTTCCCCCTAACTGTTTATCATTCAATTGCAGGGTAGTACCTTAGCTTATTTAATAGTCTCTTGTTGTTGTTGTTATTGTTGTTGTTATGTGCCGTTGAGTCACTTGCGACTCATAGCGACCCTATGTACAACAGTCCTAAACCCTACTCTGTCCTGGGCCAATCTCACTGTCTCTGACACACCTACCCCGATTACCCCAGTCACTTATTGAAGGATAATTGAAGGATATTTCTAATATTTTGCCATTACAGATGATAATGAAAGAGAGGGGAAATCATCATTTTGTGTTTTATGCAGAAGACATTGCCAGAAGTGGGAATCCTGAAGTAAAGGGTAGATGAACTTGTAATTTCCATAATTTTCATATTACCCTCAGGAAAAGTTGAACCATTTGCATACTAACTAGTAATGTTTCATAATACCTGCTTCCTATAGCTTCCACAACAAAATCTGTTGTAAAAACTTTGGATTTTTAAATAGTCTGACAGAGAAAATGTCAACTTTTAAGAATTTTAATGTTTCAAAAGAGTTGAGAAATTAAAACTTTAGTCAAAATTTAAGTTTTTATATAGACACTTGAATAAAATTAGACAAGAAAACAAATATTCAAGGCAACTCTTAAGTACAAAGCTTTGTTGTTGACTCAGAAACAATTGACACTAAAATAGATCAAAAACAGTGTTCTATAACCCCAAGTTTTATGTTATCTAGTTCAAGGAAATTTGGCACATGTTATCTAGTTACTCAGTCACAATCCGAAAGATCAAATGCAGTATTTTGAAGAAAGGTCGACCTTGAGCACTCTCACAGCAACATTTAACTGAATTTCCTTTAATGTTAAGTTCTGATCTGGTCTGACTATTGATAACACCAAATTAATGGCTGCATAGTAATAAACACTGAAGGCACAGGTTAGGACAGAGTTCAGGTCTTGTTTATAGGGTCCCTATGAGTTGCACTCAACTCGACGGCACATAATGACAACAACAAAGGCAAAACAAAGCATAGTTAAGTCTTTAACAGATAGATATCCTATAGCAAAACCAAGATGAAAAGCAGAACTAAAGAAAATCCCTATTGATATACCAAGTCTACTGAGCTCTGGTGGTCTAGTGGTAAGGAAGACATGTGGCTCAAATCTACCAGTTGCTTCATGGGAGAAAGATAGGCATTCTCCTTCCATGCAATGTACTGCCTCTGAAAACCTGCTAAGAGTCAGTTCTGACTCAAAAGTTCCTAACAACAGCCACCACCAAATCTATGAGAAGACCTGTTTCTTCCTCCCCCTCTCTCCCTCTTCCTCCTCCTCTTCCTGTTCCTCTTCTTCTTCTCCTCCTCTTCCCTCTGTCTCTCTCTCATACACACATACACACACTCCAGTAGATTGTTTTTGTAGAATAGAGTATAAGCTAGATATTAGATCTGCTGTTTCTATGCCCTAAAAGATATACTGAACACCATCTGAGATAATTTCTTTTGGTAATTGTGGTGCTAGAGAAGAGTATTAAACATACTAAGCATTACCAAGAGAACAAACAAGTTTGTTCTGGAGATGGTGAAACCAAGTTGCTCCCTAGAGGCAAAGATTTTAAAGCTACATCTCATGTAGTTTGTGTATGTCACCCGGAGGGACCATTCCTTGGAGAAGTACATCATGTTTGGAAGGAGGAGAGTTGATTTAGAAGAGGAAGACCCTGGATGAGATGGATTGAGACAATGATTGTGGCAATGAGGGCAAGTGTGCCAGAGATGGTCAGATTGGCTCAGGATAAAGCAAGTTTCATCACTATTGCTCATAGGGTCACTATGAGTCATTGTTGACTCTATAACAACAACAATGACAACCACTTTACTTAAGTATAAACTTAACCAGAGTTTATTTTTTTGTAAAATGGTAACGATGTTAACACCAACTTCCTAGGGTTATTATGAAGATAAATTAGTCAAAACATGTAAATTATGTAGAAGAGTACTTGGGACAAAGTAAAGATTCAAAGCAAGCTAGGTAATATGTTTATTCTTTTCTTAGTGAGAAATTTCATGTGACTGCTACGTGTGTGGACATAGCACCCACAGGAGGCATAATACACACCAATTATTTTTAGCTCCATTTTTAAAAATTATTTTTAATGAAAATTTACAGAGACTTTGGATTTTCCATTCATTCATTGTTACACTCTTCTCCCTGCCCCACCCATCCCCATCCCATTACACACTTGTCTTTGAAAAGTAGAAGTTCCCCCATTGTTTTACAATCCCTCCCCCCAGGTCCACTCCACTATGCATTCTTCCTTCTGGACTCCTGTCATGACAATAATACATAATCACATATCCCTTTTAAATAGTTTTCTCCTTCATCTGTTACAATTAAATATACATTATTTATTCGATTTTTCTCAGTCTCCCTACAACCCTGATGTCAGTCCTGTTTTACAATGGCTCTATGCAGTATTTGTCCCTTTGTGACTGAGATATTTCACTCAGCATAATGTACTCCAGGGTCACCCATTTTGAATAATATTGCATGAGTTCCTTGTTTTTCAACACAGTGTAGTATTCCATTATGTGAATATACCACAGCTTCTCTATCCATTTGTTTGTTGATGGGTACTTGGGTTGTTTCCAACGTGTTGCTATTGCGAACAAAGCTGCAATAAACATGGGTGTGCATATATCTGCTTGAGTGGCAGTTCTGGTTTCTTTAGGGTATATTCCCAGTAGTAGAATTGCTGGGTCAAATGGTATTTCTATTTGCAACTTTTTGAGAAAGTGCCATACAGCCTTCCATAGCAGTTGCACTGTTTTGCACTCCCACCAATAGTGAATAAGGGTTCTAGTTTCTCCACAAGCTCATCAGCATTTGTTGTTTGTTCTTCTATTAAATTTTGCTATTCTTACTTGAGTGAGATGATATCTCATAGTTGTTTTGATTTGCATCTCTCTTAGAGCTAGGGATTTTGAACATTTCTTTATGTGTTTGTTGGCCATCTGAATATCTTCTTTGGTAAAGTGTCTGTTCATATCCTGTGTCCAATCGGCAATTGGATTGTTTATCTGTATCTTATTGTGATGAATACACAGCATTTTTATAAATTAGGATTTTGAAAATCCTAACACACAGTGGTAAAAATCAGCATAGAAAGTAAGTGTGAAGCTGATTCTGGAAAGGACATGTTAGTGGTCAGTGTTGATGTTGACCTTGTGATATTAAAATCCATATATGAAAGAAAAAGCAGTTGCTCCCAAAGCATCCACAGCAGTATCCTTGGAGCCTGTAAATAGGTTACTTTACACCGCAAATGGGGTTTTGCAGATGTGAGTAAAAGTGGGGACCTTGAGATAGGAGATTATTTGATTATCAGGATGGGTTCTGACTAATGATTGGATTCCTTAAAGGCAGAGGCACCTTTGCTGGCTGAAGTCAGAGACAGATATGATGGGGGCGGGGGAGGGGAGGGGAGGTGCAAAGAATCGCAATGTGAAGGACTGGAGGGAGAATACTCCTGTGTTATGCAGGTGACACAGCCTTGCCTGCAGAAAGCGATGGGGACTGGAAGAACAACAAAGACTCCAGCCTTCATACTTTAACATCAAGATGACAAAAATTTTCACCACCAGAACAACAGGCAACATCATGAAAAAGTAGAAAAGGTGGAGAAAAGATTGAAGTTGTCAATGGTTTCATTTTACTGGAATCCACAATCAACACTGATGGTAACAGTAATCAAGAAATCAGAAGAAGTTGTTCACTGGGAAAATCTGCTGTGGAGGACCGCTCCAAAGAATGCAAAGCTGGGATGTTAGTTTAAAGATTAAGGTGCCTCTAGTGGCCAGGTTTGGAAGCAGACGTGGCATCCACATCTAAACAACATGCCTCTGGAAACTCTATGAACTTTGAGAAACGATGATAGTTATAGAAAGACTTCAGGTCTTTTGTTCATAGGGTCACTAGGAGTCGTGCTCAACTCAAAAGCAAGCAACTGCAACAACAACAGTGGCCTAGTGGTAAGAAGCCATGCTGCAATCCAAAGGCACATGGTTCAAATCCATCAGGTGTTCTGCAGGAAGAAGAGGGGCAATCTCTTCCTGAGTGATTTATTGTCTTTGAGGGTCTTCTATGGGTCAGTTTTGTACACAACAAAACAACCACAATCTGAGCCATGGTGTTCTCATTTGCATCCTTTTCATCTGAAAGTTGGACAATGATTAAGGGCTACAGAAGAATAACTGAGGCCTTTAAATTGTGATATTGAGGAAGAGTTCTGAATATCCCATGGAATGCCAAAAGAGCAAACAAGTCTGTTTTGGAGGGAGTACAATCAAAGTGTGTCTCAGTAGCAAGAAGGGTGAAACTTTGTCTCACATTCTCCCAGCATGTTGTTAGGATGGGCCAGTCCTTGGAAAAACAACATCATGCTGGGAAAGGTGGAGGGTCAGAGGAAGAGAGGAAGACCCTCAACAAGATGGATTGACACAATGACTAAAGCAATGGACTTGAGCATAACTGAGAACGTGAGGATGGCACAGGATAGGACAAGATTCAGTGGCAATTGAGTCAATGGTACCTTAACAACATGTGCTTGTCAACTGCAGGCACAATATCAGAGTGAAAACCAAATAAGCCAACAACTTTGAAATCTAGATTTTATAAATATCACAGGGCTTGTATTATTGCTATTAGGTGGCCCTATGAACAACAGAGTGACATCTTACCTCACCCAGTGCTGTCCTTACAATCTCTGACCTCTTCAAGGCCACAGCTGCTGACACTGTGTCAATTCATCTCTTTCATAGTTAACCTAAATAGAAATTTATTTAGAAAGCTTCTGGGTTTTTTTTAAAGTACTGACGGTTTAGAAGAGTTGTTTTCTTTCTTAAAATTATAACATGCTTTTTTTTCCCCCCAGTGAAAAAGTTCAAGGTTGAATTCTGCACACTCACTGAAATGACGAATACACAGATGTCCTTGTTATCTTGATCCCTCCAATTTTCATTTTCAGGTTCCAAACTTTTAAAGAGGAGCTTGTTATGCCAGTAACCATTGCTAATTTTTCAAACTCCATTCTTTTGAATACAAATTTTAAATACATCTTCCTTAGCTTGAGTGTTTATATTATTCCATACTTATACCATAGCCCAAGCCAAACCCAAACCCAAACCCAAATCCAGCCCTCAGCTGTTGAGTTAATTCAAGGCAGCCCAGTGGGACAGAATCCAACATCCCCACATGGTCTCCAAGGCTATGATCCTTACAGAAACACAGGGCCTCTTTCTGCTGCTTATTTGCACCATAATGAAAGAACAAGACGTTACACTTCTGGAAGATGGCTTTTCTTAGCCATAGCCCACTACTCTGACTCCTGCAGGCATTTACGTTTGTGATTGCTGTGGTTCCCAATTATGATATTCTGTGACTGTAGAATATTTGTAAGGTTATGATTGATGCTACGTATTCTGGAATAGTCTATAATAAAAATTAAAATTTTCTGAGCTAACACACTTATAATTGTTAGTCTTCATTTCTTTTCCAAATCCCCTCACTACTTCATGTTTTAGATTCATGTGAGTTCAAAATAGGCTATTTTGGGCAAGCCTGCTGATTGAAGTTCCATTTACAACACAGGAAATGTATTCAACAACCAGAGGAAAGGTGCCATTGTGGTTCTTAATAAGTGTATATTCCCAATGTAGCCAACTTGGCCACCTATGTGTTGTTGTTGTGTACCGTCAAGTTGGAACCGACCCATAGCCGATCCTCTGGTGGGTTTTCAGAGGCAGTTTAATCATACTGGAGAAGATTGCCCATCCATCGCCAGCAGAGTAGCTGGTGGATTAGAACCACATGCCTTTGGGCTTGCAGAACAGCTTCTTGTCATGAGCGCTCCCCTGCTTAATATGTAAGAAGACAAAAATAGGCTACATTGAAGAATTAGTTTGTCTCTCAAGTGTTCTGGAGAGAGGGGTAATTGAATTTCAATATAATGGTCATAATGTATATATAGCTAGTGTTTGCCATTCAGGATGGTAATGTATTCTGTAGTTCTTTTACACATAAATATCTATAAATGTAAGACGAAAGAGTTCTGTATTGGCCAATATCATAAATAAAATATGATGCTAAAGTTTTTTACTTGATGAGCAAGTAAAAAAGTAAAGTAATACACTTCACCAAAGAAGACATTCAGATGGCCAACAAGCATATGAAGAAATGTTCGAAATCCCTAGCTCTAAGAGAGATGCAAATAAAAAAAACTATGAGATATCATCTCTCCCCAGTCAGAATAGCGAAATTTAACAGAACAGCAAACAACAAATGCTGGCGAGGTTGTGGAGAAACTGGAACCCTTATTCACTGTTGGTGGGAGTGTAAAATGGTACAACCACTGTGGAAGGCAGGATGGCGCTTTCTCAAAAAGTTGCAAATAGAGATACCATTTGACCCAACAATTCCACTACTGGGAATATATCCCAAAGGGACCATAAGTGACATCCAAGCAGATATATGCACACCCATGTTTATCGCGGCTTTGTTCACAATAGCAAGGAGTTGGAAACAACCCAGGTGCCCATCAACAAACGAATGGATAGAGAAGCTGTGGTATATTCACACAATGGAATACTATGCTGCATTGAAAAATAAGGAACTCATGCAATATTATTCAAAATGGGTGACCCTGGAGGACATTATGCTGAGTGAAGAATCTCAGTCACAAAAGGACAAATACTGCATGGTGCCACTGCTGTAAAATGGGACTGATATCTGGGTTGGGGTAAGACTGAGAAAAACTGGATAAATTGTGTATACTGCACTGACACAGATGAGGGAGAGAATAATTTAAAAGCAATGTATGATAGGGTATTATGGTTATCACAAGAGTCCACAATCAAGGTTGCATAGTGGAGTGTACTTGAGGCTGTGGGAAGGATGCAAAGGGATTGTGTACCAGGGAGGGTGTTTTTCTTTTACTTTTCAAAGAAAGAAGCGAACTGGGGTGGGGGGATAAGGGCTGGGCAGGGAGAGAAGTGCAGCAATGAATGAATGGAAATCCAAAATCTCTGTAAATATTCATTAAAATTATTAAAATTTTTTAAAAAAGAAAAAAAAGTAAAGTGATAGATCTTCTTAACAAAGAGTTTTGGCTTTATCAGTCATCCAGGGTTAAGAAAGAAACATCTGCCCTACATGAGTCACAACTTACCTATGTGAAGCCAGAACTCTCAAAGTGAAGCTAAGTGCAGTGCTCATCGCATGGCAATGAGCAAAGAGGACCGCTGGTCAATCTTGGTCCGAGATTTGAGGCAGGAGGGGAAGAAGGGTCACTTGAGAATTGATTTCCTTACAAATGGGTTTACAGTTTGGATTTTTACTATCTGTATGGTACAGATTTTTTTTTAATCAAGGAGTTAACATAGCAGAGTATGATCTGTAATGATTCTTTTGGGTGACTGGTGGTACACATTCTCAAAACTGTACAAGTTTCCCTGGGCAGGTCGCAACACCTTTAACAATTGTTGTTGTTGTGTACCAACTGTACAAGTTTCCCCGGGCAGGTAGCAACACCTTTAACAATTGTTGTTGTTGTGTACCAACTGTACAAGTTTCCCCGGGCAGGTAGCAACACCTTTAACAATTGTTGTTATTGTGTACCATCGAGTCAGAATCGATCCATAGCTGACCCTCCAGTGGGTTTTCAGAGGCAGTTCAAGCACACTGGAGGAGATCGCCCATCCTTTCCCCGTGGAGCAGCTGATGGATTCGACCCATGTTTCAGGATTGAAGTGCAGTTCCTTCTCACTACTAGGCCACCAGGGTTCCCTAATAGCGAATGTAAAATTTACTTAACAACATGAAATTTACCATATCTATTAAAAACTATTTACCAGGAATGAAAAGATGTAGAAAAAGATAAAACTATAATGTTAGAAAAACTATAATTTTAGAAATAGAGATGATGAAATTAACAGAAAAAATGTTAAAACTATTTTATAAAATATGCCCCTTATCATCAGGAGAGTGAAAGAAAACAGTGACACAATGGGAAAAGTAATGGAAGTGATAAAAAAAATGCAAGCAGACTTCAAGAGAAGAAACATAAAATGCATGGAAATATTAACATGTAATATCAGTAGGCATGTATACATTGTAACATTAATACAGTATAATATTAATATGAATTAATCTTAAAGATATATGAAATTATTAATAGTTATTTAGACTTTGAAGACGCAAAAAGCAGTGAACCTGGAAATACAGCAATAGAAACTTTCCAGAATGATATACAATAAGAAAAAAGAATTGGGCAAAATCTTTACGTCTTTGTCTTTTCGTAGAGGACCTCCAATGGGTTTTCAGAGTCTATAAGTCACATAAGAGGAAATTACCCATATTTCTCCTGCAGATAAACTGTTAGATTCAAGCCGGAAATCAGTAGGAAAACTCCCAATGGCTATGTCACCAAAGCTACTCTTATATACTCTGGGCGTATTGTCAGGAAGGGCCATTCCTTGGAAAAACACACCATGCTGGGGAAGACAGAGAGTTGTCGAAAGAGAGGAGGGCCCTCAGGGAAATGGAATGACACAGTGACTACAATAATGGGTTTGAGCAATGGACTTGAGAGAGCTTGAGGATGGCACAGGATTCAGATCTGTAGTTCATAGGTTAGCTGTGAGTCCTGGTGGACTAGACTACACCTAACAACAACAATCACATGAGTGATCGAGGGAGAGATACTTTCTCATTTGAGCCTTGAAGTGGCAATATCACTAGTTGCTACCTTGATTGCCACTTGTACCTTACAGTTAAATAATTCAGTATTCAATGACAACCACAGTGGGCTTGAAGATAACACAAGATATGCAAAGCTTGGCTTTGTTGTTTATCTGGGTGCTATGTGTCTTAGCTAGCTCCACAGCATCCAACCATATAAGTACAGAGGAATATTGACCACCCTTGGAGGCATGGATAGCAAAGCTTAGTCTCACTCATTTTGAGCATGTTGCTAGAAGAGGCCAGTCCTTGGAAAAAGACATGATGCTGGAGAAGGTGGAGGGTGAGTGAAAGAGAAGAAGGCCACAGAGTGGATTGACAGTTACTGTAACAAGAGGCTCAAGTAGATCAGAGATGATGAGGATGGCCAAGGATAGGGCAAGGTTCAGAACCATTGTTCACAAAGTCCCTGTGAGTTTCAGTTGTCTTGACAATGCCTAACACCACCAGCAATGGATAGTAAAGATGGTGTTATCAAATCTTAAAATTCTGATATTTATAGAGATTGCACTGTACTTAAAACAAGAAATCGGTTAAAAAAAAAAAGAGAGATAAATAACTGACAACCCCATGTATTCTGTAGGGTTTTCTTACTTGTAATCTATCCCAAAGTAGATTTCCAGGTCTTTCTTCCATGGTGATGCTGGGTGTGCTCAAACCCTTTACATTTTTAGTTAGGTGACAAGTATAAACAGCTTACACCATCCAGATACTGTGTAAACAGCGCTGTATATCTGTTATTGTTAGGTGTCATTGAGTCAGTTATAACTCATAGTCACCCCATAAACAACAGATCTGAATCTTGCCCTATACAGCACTATTCTCAAGATCCCTGTCATACTCAACCTCTGGTTGCCCAGTGGATATGGAGTTGTGCTGCCAATGCAAAGGTGGACAGTTCAAATCTATCAGCTGGTCCTTGGAAGAAAGATGGGTACTCTCTTCCCATACCTTTGGAAACCCACTGGAGAGTCAGCTATGAGTCTATTTCTGACAGAAATAGAGAACACAATGGCAATCAGATAGAGAGACTTTAACAATGTGGGGATCAAACACATTTAGAAATCTTAAAATTAGTCACTTTTATAGGAAAAACCACAATGGATTATAAAGTATTTATAATGGAGCTAAGGAAAAGACCATGTTTCAAATGCATGTGTGTATCATATAACGTCCACTCAGACAATGCCCAACTACATATGTGTCTATGATACTATAAAATTTCCACTCTCTCCTTCCCAGCAACCGGAAAGAATTTTTCTGAGGACACTGGGAATATGGAGTTGGTGACTGTAAGGGATGGTGGTGCACAGGAATAATTTCTTCTGGAAACTTAACATAGGCAAAATCCCTTGCCATCTCAAGAATAAGTTTGAGACACTAAACACATGTGACAAAAAACAAGATGACTTGTGAGATGACATCAAGGACATCATCCAGGAACATCATGAAAGGTCATTGTAAAGACAGAGGAAAAAGAAGACAGAAATGAACGTCAGAAGAGACTCTGAAAGTTGCACTAAACCACTGAGAAGCCAAAACAAAGAGTGTGGGCACGGCGTGGAGTGGGGAAGTAAAAGATTTGATCAGAAGATTTCAAAAGCAAGTGTGAGCAGGCAAAACTTTAAAATATTGTAATGAAATGTGCAAAGAGCTCGAATCAGAGAATAAAAAGACAATAACTCATTCAGCATTTCTCAAGCTGAAAAAATGGAAAAACAAATTCAAGCTTCAAAGTGCAATACTGCAGTGACTATAACAAAAGTCTCTAGTATGTCAGAGCTAATGAGGATTGCACAGCACAGGCCAATATTCAGATCCATCGTTCATGGGTCACTGAATCACAGTCGACTCTAAGGCACCTAACAAGTAAAACAACAACAGTGCACCTTGCCATCCTCACCTGGCTGCCCCACCTACTCCCAGCAGTAGAACTTCTGGTGCTGAATGAGCTTCAAGCTCTGGCCAGAGGTCTTATTATAGGCACTGGTGCAGAGGGCTTCCCACTGGTGTGGGTCAACAGGGATCAAAACAAGTAGGAACACCCACAGAAGAGCCAGCCACACTCTCAGCCCTCATAGGGCATCTCACCCATGAGATGGATGCGCTGCTGTCAGTGGGCTCCCCACGACTCCGAGGGAGCTCAGATAAATGCCTTACCACCCTGACTGCAGGTGTATCGCTTCTCACTGAGCAGCTGCTGGTGCCACACTAGTTCAGAGCACTGGCTGAAGGCATGGTCACACTTGCAGGGCTTTTCAGGGTTACATAGATTCACAGGCGCTTCATGGAGTAGGAGCTATGGCTGAAGGTCTTTCCACAGTAGCCCTACTCAGCATCTCAGCTGACATGGATGTGGTTATGCTTCAGCTGTAGTGCGTTGAATTTGAAGCTTGTACCATAAATCCAGCCTTCTCCCCGCCCTCCGCCTCTTTGATGCCTGCTCTTCCCCATAGCCCACGCCCAGGCCCAAACCACAGTAACATTTGTCTGGGCTTCCTGTGGCAGATGCCCCTCTTCTGCATGCAGTTGGTGGCCGGCCCAATGACCATTCCAAACTGGCCTGTGGTACAAAGCTGTCCTCACACTTAGGTCTCTGGGAAAGGCGATTCAGCAGTTTCTTCAATACCTTCCACCCTGGCTCAGCTCCACTACAGTAATATCCAGCTAGAGAGGTATATTACTGCTGAACAGTTTTGTTCAAGTTGTTGTTATGTGCCATCGAATGGCCTGTGACTCATAACAACCCTATGTACAATAGTTCTGAACTTTGCCCTATCCTGAGCCAATCTCACTGTCTCCAACACACTTACCCCATTATCCATTTCCTATGTGATCTTCCTCTCCTGCAATGTCCCTCCACCTTTCCAAGCATGATGTCCTTCTCCAGGGACTGGTCCCTGCAAGTTGTATGCCCAAAGTATGTCAGACTGACCTTCAAAATCCTTGACTCCAAGAAGCAGTCTGTTTTACCCTTTCCAGGACAAATCTGTTTGTTCTAGTAGTCCATGGTATATTCAGTACTCTTCTCCAGCACCACAACTCAAAAGTATCAATTATTCTGTCCAGTTTTCTGATACATACATAGCAAGTAATTGTGAAGACTATAGCCTGAATGAGGCACACCTTAGACTCCAGACTGACATAGTTGCTCTTTGGCACTTCGGAGAGGTCCCTGACAACAGCTTTCCCCAGAGCAATTTGTCTTTTTATTTCCTGGATACTGGTGCCAAGAGTTGATTGTGAAGCTGAACAAGCTGAAATTATTAGCAACTTCAATATCTTCTCCATCTATCATGGTGCTGCCAATTGCCCAATGGTAAGAATATTTGTCTTCTTGATGTTGAGTTTCAATCCACATTGAAGAGTACAGCTATTGGCCTTCTGTAGCAAATGCTTCAGGTCCTCCTCATTTCAGTATGCAAGATTTTGTTGTCTCAAAGGTGGTTTTCCCAGGGCGAGGCTTATCCATTGCACTCCGGATGTGCTGACCCCTGCGATTTCCCCAAATGTGGGAAACTCGACTGCATAATTTGTGGTAGTGGGGGACTGCGTTCGCACTTTCCCCTAAAAAAAAAAGATTTTGTTGTCAGCATAAAGTAGGTTATTGATGAGTCTTCCTCCAATCCTGATGCCACATTCCTCCTCATAAAGCCCAGCCGCCCAAATGATCTGTTCCACACATGGATCAAAAAGTTATGAACAGGATACATCCCTGACCCACTCCTTTTCTGATTTTGATATAATAACAATATATTATAGCTTGATGTAATTTGAAATAATTTTCCTTATTTTGTTGATGTTAGCTTTATAAAAAGTTTTTAAATTGGGACTCACAAGTGCTCAAATTTGTTATTATTTTTCTTTATTGTATTTACTGTTCATGGTCCATTTGCAATTCAGTATGCACTTGAGGGTTAACTTTTCCTTTCTGAAAAAAAGGCTGTCAGAATTTGAATAGAGATGCTGCCCAATCTGCAAATCGCTCTGGGTGGTAGCACTTTAATAACCGTAAGTCTTCTAAGTCATGAACACAGCATTTCTGTTCATGTCTTTTCACGTTGCGTAGTTTTCATGTGGTAATTTCTTATCTCCTTTGTTATGTTTATTTGTTACATTTATTCCTGAGTATTTTACTCTTTTGAGTCCTACTGTATAAGGAGCTCTGGTGGTGTCATGTATAGGGAGTAGTGCTGTCAACCCAAAAGCTGCACCTCTCCGGCGGTTCGAATCCACCAGCAACTCAAAGCGAGACAGATGAGCAATCTCCTCATGTGTGATTTTCAGTCTCTGAAAACTTACTGGAGGGTCAACTATGAGTCCCAATTTGACAGCAGTGAGAGACAAAACATGATTGCAAGTTGAATTGTTTTCTTAATTTCTTGTTTTTAGTTTGTCATGGGATGCTTCTGAATTTTATTATGTGCTGTAAAGCTATCCTTGTATATAGCAGAGTCACTTGGGAGCACAGTCCCATAAACTTAAACACATACACCCCCCCCATGCATCTTTTCCCCAGTTGTTTCTTAATGACATATAATTGATTTTTGTGTATGTTGTTGTTGTTATTGTTATGTGCCATCAAGTTGCCTGCGACATATAGCGACCCTATGCACAACAGCCCTTAAACCCTGATCTATCCTGTGCCAACCTTAGTGTCTCAGACACACTCTCATTACCTCAGTCACGGAATCAATAGCTTTTATATTCTACAACTGTGTTGAATTTACTAATTAGTACTGACAAGTTTTTGTTTGGAGCTTTTTATGGAGTTTGGTTTATAAACCAAAGTCATCTATAAATAGGGATAGTTTTACTTCCTTTATAGTTGCAATGCTTTTAATATATTTTTCTGTTGTTTTGCCTAATTGTTCTAGCTGAAACTTCCAAAATAATGTTGAAACGAAGTGGGGAAAAAAGTCTTTCTATCTGGCTACTGACCTTTGGAGCAAATCTTCCAGTCTTTCATCATATGTTAGGAAGTTAGTTGTGAGTTATTCATAATTGATCTTTGTCATGATGGTCACTTTTTCTTTCTTCTTTTAAATTTATTATTATTATTATTATTAATTTTAATGAAAATTTACAGGGATTTGGGATTTCCATTCATTCATTGTTGCACTTTTCTCCCTGCCTACCCCTCCCCTCCAATTCATTCTTCTCTTTAAAAAGTAAAAGAAAAATTTTTCACTGTTATACAATCCCTCCTCCCAAGTCCACTTCACTATGCAGCCTTCGTTCTGGACTCCTGTGATGACAATAGTACCTAATCATATATCCCTTTTAAACAATTCTCTCCCTCATCTGTTTCAATGCAATATACATAATCTATCCCATCACTTTTTCATACTTACTCTTTATCATGTTGTTTCGCAAATCAAGAAGGCAAAAATCCTCCCCACGAGACCAATAGGCAAACTCATGACAGATGAAGAACATACTGAAGTTTTTAGGAATCTCCTTTTACTTAATTACATAATCGCCATCCCCACAATGGGTCAAGAAATCAAAAGATGTGTTGCACTGGGGAAATCTGCTATTAAGGAACTTTCCAAAGTGTTGAAGAGCAAGAATGTAAATTTAAATACTAAAGTGCACCCGATCCAAGCCAGAGACTTTTCAACTGCTTTCTATGCATTTGCAAGTTGGACAAGGAGTAAGGATGACCAAACAATTGCTGTTTTTGAAGTGTGGTATGGGAGAAGAGTACTGAATAGTCTATAAATTGCCAAAGAACAAACAACTCTGTTTTAGAGGAGATGCGATCAGAGTTCTCCTTAGAGGCGAGGATGGTGTAACTTTGTCTCATGTACTTTGGGCATGTTGTCCAGAGGGGCCAGTCCTTGGGAAAAGACATCATGTGGGGAAAGGTGAGGATCAGAGAAAGAAGACGACCTTCAACAAGACGCATTGACACAGTGGCTATGGGCTCAAGCATGTCAAAGAGTGTGAGGATGGCACAGGCTAGGGGAAAGTTCTCATTTGTTGTTCATAGGGTTACTATGTATTTGACTCAACAGCACCTAACAATCACAACAGCATGTTGAAAAACTTTCCCTTTATTCCTTATTTGCTAAATAGCATTAATGTTGAAAAAGTGTTGGATAGATAGTGTCAAATGTTTTCTATGGGCTCACAGACACATATGCAGTTAATTATTGCCATAATATGGAGCTCTGGTGGTATAGGGGTAAGGAGTTGCACTGCCAACCACAGGCACACAGTTCAAATCTACCAGCTGCACTGTGAGACAAAGATGGGCAGTCTCCTCTTGTGTGATTTATAGGCTTGAAAAACCACTGGAGGGTCAGCTATGAGTCAGTTCCAAGTCAATGGCACATAACCACATAACCTTGTCATAATAGGCTAATAGACTTTGTATGATACATGCTCATATGTGTGTGTGTATATATATATATATGGAAATACAAAGGAGGAGGAACAGTTGTAAGCAGACCCTAGTGATTGGAACATGGAATGTGAGAGCCATGAATGAAGGAAAATTAGAAATTGTTAAGAAAGAAATGGAATGCATAAATATTGACATATTAGGCATTGGAG
>NW_006399843.1:172508-218775 GCF_000299155.1 Elephantulus edwardii
CCCTGCTTTCAGCCAAGATCCATCTAACATCAGCTACAATATCTCTAGTACCACGACCCCTTCTAAACCCAGCCCGGACTTCTGGTAGTTTTCTGTTGATGTGCTGTTCCAGTCGTTTTTGGATATAATAATAATTTAAAAATGTAATAAAGCATGTACAATTAAAAACAAAACAAAAAAAAAACAACAACTGTTTCTCTACCATTTTGTTTCCAAATTTGAGAGCCCAACTTCAGTTGCCATATCTGTTAGTCTACTCTAAGTGTGCTCTGATGTACATAGGGTTTACAAAGGCCAGTTATATTTCAGAAGCGGATGGCCAATCCTTCTTCCTAGTCTGTCTTAATTTGGATGCTCACTGTTAGAAGAATATCTGACAAGAATTTGACCTAGCAGGTGAAAAACACTTCCCTTACAGAAATCACCAATGCATTCACTGCCCACCCACCCCAAGCACGTATGACTTGTCTCTACCCTTTCCCTGCTACCTCCTCATTCCTTGCACAATCGGTTACCTGGTCAAACCCTCCCTTCCCCCACCACCTCTCAATATGATCACCAGTCACTTCTGTGATGCCTTGCACTACACACTGCTCCTGGTATCTCATGCTGTTGTCCATCTCCTGCTTAGGAGGATGTAAGTCCAAATCCATGTACCAACTGCAGAGAAAGATTTTTGCTTTAGGCTATACTGTAATTCCAAGGTCCAGACAATTCTCTTCTAGATCTGATGCTAAAGCCTTCAAGTTGTGGTGCTGGAGAAGAGTCTTGAACATACCATGGACTGCCAAGAAAACAAATAAGTCTGTCTTGGAGAAGGTAAAGCCAAGTTAGGATTTTGAAGCTCCGCCTCACTTACTTTGGGCACGTGGCCAGGAGAGATCGATTCTTGGAAAAAGACATCATTCTCAGGAGGGGGGATGGACAGAGGGGGGAGGGACAGCACAGGAGAGGAAGACCTTGGATGAGATGGATTAATACAGTAAGTGGGGCAATGGGAGTTGGTGTGTTGGAATTAGTGAGACTGCCTCAGGACAGGGGAGGGTTCAGCACTACTGTACACAGGGTCTCTATAAATCACAAGCAACTCAATGGCATATAAAAGCAATAACATAATATGACAGGTTTAGAAGCAGGAGTGGCATCCACATCTATCTATCTATCTATCTATCTATCTATCTATCTATCATCTAGCTATCTAACTATCTATTTATTTATTTTACCACTTCTTAAATAACATACCTACAGAAACTCTATGAACTTTGATAAATGTTGATAGTTGTAGAGGGGCTTCACGTCTTTTGTTCATACGGTCACTATGAGTCGTGCTCAACTCGAAGGCAATCAACAACAACAACAACAAAATAATTTACTTAAAACAACTATGAGATATCTTCTCACTCCAGTCAGAATAGCAAAATTTAACAGAACAACAAGCAACAAATGCTGGCGAGGTTGTGGAGAAACTGGAACCCTTATTCACTGTTGGTGGAAGTGTAAAATGGTGCAACCACTGTGGAAGGCGGTATGGCGCTTTCTCAACAAGTTGCAAATAGAAATACCATTTGACCCAGCAATTCCACTGCTGGGAATATACCCCAAAGAAATCACACCCATGCTTATTGCAGCTTTGTTCACAATAGCAAGAAGTTGGAAACAACCTAAGTGCCCATCAACAAAAGACTGGATACAGAAGCTGTGGTATATTCACACAATGGAATACTATGCTGCATTAAAAAAACAAGGAACTCATGCAATATTATTCAAAATGGGTGATCTTGGAGGACATTATGCTGAGTGAAGTATTTCAGTCACAAAGGGACAAATATTGCATGGTGCCACTGTTGTAAAACCGGGTTGACATCGGAGTTTGCGGGAGACTGAGAAAGATGGGTTCAATAATGTATACTGCATTGAAACAGATGAGAGAGAAAACTGTTTAAAATGGCTATGTGATGACGTATTTTTGTCATGACAGGAGTCCAGAGTGAAGGCTGCATAGTGGAGTGGACGTGGGGGAGGGTTTGTAAAACAATGAAATACTTTTTCTTTTATTTTTCCAAGAGGGTAGTGAACTAGTGGGGAGGGCTGGGAGGGGAGAAAAGTGCAACAATGAATGAATGGAAATCCAAAGTCTCTGTAAATTTTCATTGAAATTAATAATAAATTTAAACACACAAAAAAACCAAAAAAATCACTGTTTCCATACCAAAAAATAATAATTTACTTACTTCATTACTTGGAAATGTGCTGAAACAGAAAATAAAAAGGTACTGTGTATCAGTATAACACAGATGTAACACATGCTGGCACTGAGGCTAGGAACATGGTATAATCGCATAAATCCGAAGGATAATTGGTGACTGGTCAGCAGACACACTTTCCCTGTCCTTGCCCAACTCTCTCAATATAGTCAATGCCTTTTATATGTTATTAGTACCTTGTCTGGACACATGCCTGTCATTACCCTGGACTTGCAACCCAGGCAAATCCCCTTTTGTGCCTGCTTCCTCCCACACATCTGCTGAGAAACTGCAACATAAATGCCCAGCTTTCTTTAATGAATAAAATATAAGGGAAAATAAAAGAGACTAAAGAAGTACACAAATCAGTTGCAGTAAGTACACAAATCAGTTGCAGTATGTGGCCCTTATTTGGAATCTAACTCAAATAAACAATCTACTATAAAAAATTTACTTTAAAATGACACTTTGAGCCAATGAAGAAGTTGTCTCAAAACTAATAGTATTTTGAAGGTCAGGTGGGTGGTTTGAGCTGCTCAGGGGAAGAAAAATGGCACAGTCTCCTCTGGTAAAGACTCACAGCCTCTGAAACAAGATGGAGGGTGGCCCAGAGTCACACCAGTTCCACAGATAGTGGGGTTTTGGATTTAATACTGACTAGAGATTTGCTGTGCAGAGGTAACTTGTGGTTTCTGTTGTGCTGAACACTGTGACCCTGATGTGCCAAATACAATATTTGTCACCCATGGCGTGTTTGGTGGAGCTCTCTGATTAAAACTAGCTTGGAAGCAGGAGTGGCATCCACTTCTGAAATAGCTTGCCTCTGGAAACCCTATGAACCTGGAGAAACGAAGAAAGTTATATAAGTGTTCATGTCTTTTCTTCATAGGGTCTCTATGAGTCGCCTATGACTAGATGGCATTTAAAAACAACAAGAAGGTATTTGCTGTTAGGAGCTCTGGTTGCATAATGATGGTGTAGTTCCTAGCATAATTCACTGCTAACCGAAAGGCCTGGTTTGAAACCACCAGAAAGATGGGCAGCCTCTGTACTTTAGTGCCTAAGGTACACAGAAAGTGTGCATATCAGAGTCATCCCCACAGGGACTACAATCCGAGTCCTAGAGACTGACTATGACTTAGCCAGCTGTATCAGAGGAGGGTTTCCCTGGTAGGAGAGAGAGATTTGAGGCAGGACCCATGGGCAGTGGAAAAAACTTGAGGGACTTTGCACGTCCAGCTTTTATAGTTTGCTTTTATCCTAAAAGTAATGACATGACACTTTAAAAAATATTGTGCTTTATTGAGTAATATGGATTAAGGCTCAACATCAATAAGACAAAGATTCTCACCACTGGGCCAATTGGCAGCATTAGGATGGATGGTGAAGAGATCGAGACTGTTAACAGCTTTAGTTTGCTTGGACCCACAGTCAACACTCTCGGTACCAGCAGCCAGGAAATTAAAAGACGTATTGCGATGGGAAAGTCTGCTGTTAGGGACCTCTCCAGGGTACCGAAGAGCAATGATGTCACTCTGGAGACTCAGGTGTGTCTGATACAGGCCATGGCCTTTGAAATCACTTGCTATGAATCAGAGAGCTCAACAAGGACTAGAGATGATAGAAGGAGAATTGATGCCTTTGAGCTGTGGTGCTGGAGAAGAGTATTGAATGTACCATAGACTGCTAAGAAAATGAACAGGTTCATCCTAGAGAGGGTTAAACCAGGCAGCTCCTTGGAGGCAAGGATTCATCTGACATATTTTGACATGTTGCAAGGAGGGACCAGTCCTTGGAGAAGGATGTCATGCTTGGGATGGTGGAGGGATTGATTCAGTGACTGGGGTAATCGGGATGGGTGTGTCAGAGACAGTGAGATTGGCACAGGACAGAGCAGGGTTTAGGGCTGTTGTACATAGGGTTGCTATGAGTCGCAAGTGACTCTACAGCACATAACAACAGCAAACAACATATTGAGTGAATGCTTACAAAACATGTTGGCTTTTCATTCAACTATTTATAAGCATTTTATTTTGTAACATTAATCATAATGCCCATAGTGTAACTGTACTCTTCTCATTCCCTCCCATGTGAGTCTTGTTTCTATCCATTTTTATGTTCAAATTCTTCTTGCCTTTAGGACTTTTTCCTTGAGTTAATGCTGATCTTTTAACCTTATGTGATTGGTATTCTAAGGAGTGAGTGCTTCCCTTATGTTATCTGTCACGTTATAACTTGTTGCTTTAAGGTCAATACCCCTCTAACAGGTTCCAATGAGGCAGAATGCACAGGAGACTGTACATCTTTCTCCTATGGAGACACCAGATAGGTGCAGTCTGTGTTATCAAGGAAACAGCCCACAGGCTATGAAACCAGAGCTCCCAGAATCATTACCTCAGTCTTGTCTGACTGATACTTACCTGAAAGTTGAGCAACAGGAGTGAGTTTCGATCCCTAGTCTGTGGAATGCATTTAAGGATTAAAGAAATAAAAATCCTATCAGTATTTCAATAGAGTCAGTCTACTGGTGGTATTGTTGTGTCATCTGCATAACACAATTGGTTGATGTGTCTTCCTCCAATATCTTCTTCATATAATCCAGTTTCATGAATTATTTGCTCAGCATAGAGACTGAATAGATATGGAGAAAGGAGACATCCAGGACACACATTTTTACTAATTTTATACCATGCAGTGTTCCCTTGTTCTGTTCCAACAACTGTTCCTTGGTCTATATGTAAGGTTTTGCCTAAGCACAATTAAGGGTTCTTGGATTTAGTGTGTCTCAGTATTATGCATAATTTCTTATGAGCTACACAGTCAAATACCTTTCATAGTCAATAAAACCACAAGCAAACATATATCTGGTATTCTGTGCTTTCAGCCAAGATCTGTGTGACCTCAGGACAAGGATATTTCTAACGCTATGGCCTCTTCTGAATCCACCTTGAATTTATGGCCGTTTCCTGTTGATTTTCAGTTCCATCCATCTTAAAAAAAATCTTCAGCAAGATTTTCCTTTAATGTAATATTTATATTGTTTGATAATTATGGAGATGATACAACCTTGCTTGCATAAAGTGAAGAATATTTGAAGTACTTACAGCAAATCAATGACTACAGCCTTCAATATAGATTACATTTCAGCATCAAGAAAACAAAAATGCTCACCACTAAACCAACTAGGCAACATCATGAAAGACAGATAAAATATTGAGATTGTCAATTATTTCATTTTACTTGGCACCACAATCAAAATATATAGTAGCAGCAGTCAAGAAATCAAAAGACATGTTGCATTGGGAAAGGTTGTTGTCAAGGATATCGCCAAAGAAATAAAGAACAACAGTGTCAATTTAAAGAGTACAGTGCACTTGATCCTAGCCAGGGCATTTTCAATTGTTTCCTATGCATCTGAAAGTTGGACAATGAATAAGGAAGGCCAAAGAAGGATCAATACCTTTGTGTTGGGTGTGAGTGAAGAGTACTGAATGTCTCATGGACTCCCAAAAGAACACAAATCTTTCTGGGAGGAAGTGCTCCTTAGAGGTAAGAATGGTGAATCTTTGTCTTACATACTTTGACTATAAGAGGTCCTTAGAAAAAGATATCATGCTGAGAATGGTAGAGGTTTATCGAAGAGAGGAAGACTCTCAAGAAGATAGACTGATGCAGTGACTTAATCAATAGGCTTGACCATGACCATGCTGGAGGTCAACAAGATGGCATAGGATAAGGAAGGTTCAGATCTGTTATTCAAAGACTGCTGAGGAGATGAGCAGTAGTAAACAACTGCATTTAACAACAACTGGTAGCATGGAGGATGTATTGTTTTTGTGATGTACCATTGAGTTGCTTGCAACTCACAGCAATTCTATATACAACAGCCCTAAACCCTGCTTTATCCTGTGTCAATCTTACTGTCTCTGACACACCTACTCCCATTACACCAGTCACTGAATCAATCCATCTCATAGAGGGTCTTCCTCTCCTGCTCTGTCCCTCCATCCTTCCAAGCATGATGTCCTTCTCCAAGGACTGGTCCCTCCTTACAACATGTCCATAGTAGGTCAGATGAAGCCTCAGAATCCTTGCCTCCAAGGAGCAGCCTGGTTTCACCCTCTCTAGGACAAACTTTCTTCTCAGAGTCAGCCACAGTTTGTTGTGATCCACACAGTCAAATGCCATTGCATAGTCAATGAAACCCAGATAGAAATACTTCTGGTACTTTCTGCTTTCAGTCAAGATCCATCTGATAATAGCTATACTATCCCCAATATCATTCATTACCTTTTCTAAACTCAGCCTGCACTTCAGGCAGTTCTCTGTTGATGTGCTGTTCCAGTTGTTTTTGGAAAATCTTCAGCAGAATCTTGTTTGCATGTGATATCAGTGATACTGTTCAATAATTTCTGCACTCTGTAGGATCACCTTTCTTTGGAATGGGCACAAATAGAGATCTCTTCCAGTTAGTTGGCGAGGTGGTTGTCCTCCAGATTTCTTGGCACAACTTGATGAGCATATTCAGGGCAGTATCTGTTTGTTGAAATATGTCAATCAGTATGCCATTAACTCTTGGGGCCTTGTTTTTCGCCAATTTTCAGCTTGAATTCTGAGCAGCTTGAACTTGCTCCTCATTACAATAGGCTGTTGCTCATATGTTGTTTCATTAAATTCTTCTGTGTCTGCAAATTCCTTTTGGTACAATGGCTCTGTATACTCTTTTCCCCTTCTTTTAATGCTTCCTGGATCATTTCATATTCTGCCCAAAGCATCTTTAAGTATTGCAACTTGAGGCTTAAATTGTTTTTCAGTTCCTTCAGCTTAAGAAATGCTGAGTGAGTTCGGCCCCTTTGATTTTCTGACTTTAGCTCTTTGCACATTTCATTTTAATACTTCATTTTGTCTTCTTGTGCTGCACTTTATAATCTTCTGTTCAACTCCTTAATATCTTGATTTCTTCCCTTTGCTTTGGCTTCTTGGTGCTCTAGTGCAATATTCAGAATTTCTTCTGACATCCATCTTGGTCTTTTCTTCCTTTTCTGTCTTTGCAATGACCTTATGCAGTCTTCCTGGATGATATTCTTGATGTCCTCCCACAGCTCATTTGGTCTTCACTCATTAGGGGTCAAGGCCTCAAACCTGTTCCTGAGATGGTTTGAAATGGGAATCCCAGTACACTTGATTGTGCTTATGCAAAACCTATACTTGGACCATGAGGCAGTCATCAGAACAAAGCATGGAAACACTGCATGGCTCAAAATTGGGAAGGGTGTTCCATCAGGGATATGGCCTATCTCAATATCTTTTCAATCTATAAGTGAACCAGATTATCCGGGAGGCTGGGTTCTACGAGGAGAAATGTGGCATCAGGATTGGAGGTGGACTCATCAACAATCTGTGTTATACAGATTGACACAACCCTGCTTGCTGAAACGGAAGAGGACTTGAAGCGCTTGCTGCAGAGGGTCAAGGACTGTAGCCTTCAATATGGATTGAAGCTCAATAACAAAAAAAAAACCAACCCAAAAATAAAACAAAAAAAACCAAACCCACAAAGATTCTCACCACTGGGCCGATTGACAGCATAATTATGGATGGTGAAGAGATTTAGATTGTTAATAGCTTTCATTTGCTTGGCTCTACAGTCAACACTCTTGGTACCAGCAGCCAGGAAATTAAAAGATGAATTGCATTGGGAAAGTCTGCTGTTAGAGACAGCTCCAAAGTACTGAAGAGCAACGATGACAGTCTGGAGACTAAGGTACGCCTGACACAGGCCATGGTCTTTGTAATTACTTGCTATGCATTGGAAAGCTGGACAATGACTAAGGATGACAGAAGGAGAATTGATGTCTTCGAGCTGCAGTGCTAGAGAAGAGTATTGAATATATCACGGAGTGCTAGGAAAACAAACAAGTTCACCCTCGAGAGGGTGAAATCAGGTTGCTTCTTGAAGGCAAGGATTCTGAAGCTTCGTCTGACATACTTTGTGCATGTTACAAGGTGGTACTAGTCCTTGGAGAGGAACGTCATGCTTGGGAGAGTGGAGGGAAAGCTGAAGAGAGGAATACCTTCAGTGAGCTGGATTGAGTCATAGGAGTGTCAGAGACAATGTGATGGATTGAGTCATAGGAGTGTCAGAGACAGTGTGAGTGGCACAGGATAGAGCAGGGTCTAGGGCTGTTGTACATAGGGTTGTTATGAGTCACAGGTGACTCATTGACACATAACAACAGCAGGACAAACCTGTTATAAACCAGTTCATGATATATTCAATACCTTAGCACACCTTAGTCTTCAGACTGACATCGTTGCTCTTCAGTACTTTGGACAGGTCTCTGAAAGCAGACTTTCCCAGTGCAATTCGTCTTTTCATTTCCTGGCTACTGGTATCAAGAGTGATAATTGTGGAGCCAAACAAAAACTGTTAACAATCTTCACGAATTTGTGTGTCATCCTTGCGCAGGGGCCATGCTAATCTTCTCTGTAACATTCCAATTTTTAGTATATGTGCTGCCGAAGTGAGCACAACTGTTAACAATCTTAATCTCTTCACCATTTATCATGATGTTGCCAATTGCCCCAGGGGTGAGAATCTTTGTTTTCTTGATATTGAGCTTCAATCCATACTGAAGGCTGCAGTCCTTGACCTTCTGCAGCAAGCCCTTTAGATCCTCCTCAATTTTAGCAAGTATTAGAGAGAAATAAACTAAGATGGTAATTTATTTAAGTATCAGTGATAGCTTTAACTTAAATTTAGGAAACTTACTATCATTAACCTTATGTTTAGCTCCCCTGGGGTTAAGTCCAGGTGTATAGCCTAGTGCTTTGGTACTCTATGGGGATAAAATGACACAATCTGCTCATGTTAAGATTTACAGTCTCAGAAACCAAAATGAGGGCCATCAGCAGTGGGTTTGGTTCTTTTTGGAGTAAGATGGGTAAGTAATGACCTAGGACAAAGTGCACTCTCAAGCCACACTAGGACTCATTCCAAAAGGATAAATTCGAACTCATAGTAATAACCCTGAAAGGGCATGGTAGAACTTCTCTTCAGGGTTACCAAGGCTGTAAATCATGATAGAAGCCAACTGCCACATCCTTCTCCTAGGCAATGGCTGGTAGGTTCAAAGAGTCAACCTTTCAGTTAACCAAGTTCTTTAAACACTCTACCACTAAGGCTCTTTGGTGTGAAATCCACATAGGCCCAATTTCAAACTTTATAAAATATTTTAGACAGTGATATTTCTTGACATTATCCATAAACCATATGGATCATGTAGAATCTTAAGCATTAAACATACTACTACTACTATACTACTGTTGTTATTGTTGTGTACCATAGAGTTGGAACAAACCCATAGGTGAACCTCCAGTGAGTTTTCAGAGGCAGTTAATTGCATGGGAGAAGATTGCTCATCCTTCTCCTGTGGAGCATCTGGTGGCTTCGAACTGCATCCATTCGGGATTGCAGCTCAACTTCTTGCCACTAGACCACCAGAAGTCCTTAACACTTCTACTCCTAAAATGATCATTTCTTACTCTGGATTGGAGGGCAAGAAGACCTAGATTTGAAATCTGGATGTACAAATTACTTGAGGAGAGTCACAACCATCTAGAATCTCACTGCTTCTTCCTGTGTAAAATGTTTTGCTTAACATTGTGACTCTAAGCACTAATCCAGTAATCTATCTACACATTGTTAATGCCAATCAATATTTATTGATTAAAGGTGTAAATAACATTTACAAAGTTGCTGGGATAACTAAATCAGAAATTATCAAAGTTCCTAACAATGATTTATTAAATAATTGCTCTCTGACATGTATTATGTCAAGCACTGAGGGATATGAGATAGCGACAGTTTCCAATATCTGGAAACTTCACTCTAGAAGAGCTACAAGACCTATGTGTTGTGAAGCCCACAGCACTGTGAAGCTCAGAATAGGTGACCAATAAACACAGAATCAGAATTTTTATTGCACTTTACAGTTTGCAAAGCACTTCCCTGAACATTACCTCATTTGAAGCAACTGTTAGAATAAGTTTTATAAGAATAAACAAAGGTGTTAGAAGTTGTAAAATGAGTTGTAGGCAGTGTGAGAACTGCCTAGTCTAATTTCTAATAACTCTACAAAGGGAAACTGTCCCCATAAACAATCTCCACAGTACAAAACTATAAGGTCAGACATGGTCTCCCATCCTCCTGCCCCTACTTCTACTAATTTCAGCTCCAACCGTACTGTTCTACTGGGTCCAAAAGCCCTTGCAGTAGCCACACAAACTTCACAGAACCATACTCACAGTTACAGGGTTTATTAAGAAAGTTAACGGGCAACAGGTTAGCATCAGGGTACATTCCTTCACTCCAGGCAGCTTCTTGCGAATGGTTACAGGCCATTTGATGTTCAACCGCATGGCTTAGGTTAGTGTTGCAAAGTTCAGTCCTCTAGCAATCTTGGGTGGAGAGCTTGGCCTTTGGCTATGTAGGGCAGCACTCCCAAGTCAACTCCGTCTCATATTGGTCTCTGTATCTCTGCTGAGGTTGCTTGGCTGTAGATACCTGATTGGCTGGCACAGGAATACCTGGCCCTGAAAGATGTACACTACACTCCACTCCACTCCGTTTCCTTTTCCTTGCCAGTTGAAGTCCTCAAATTTCTGCTTTGAGTCCACTCACTTTAAACTGAGGTATGGCGAGACTAGCCAATACCCTTGTTGATAGACTAACACACACTACACAATCTCGCCTTACCATGTGACAAAGTCAAGGACAAGGAAAGCTATTTTGAACAATAAACCCTTGACACTTCAGACTTTTTCAGCAGAGAAAAGGATGATCTTTCCTGTGGATAACTGTATTGAAATTGGAGGTGGGTACAAAATACAGATGTATTTTGATGGGCATGTAAACATGGTAGTCAAAGCTTTACAGAGAAGAACATAAAGCAAAAGCCTGTCCCCAGTAACTCCATTGTGCTTCTTTTTAATCTATGTTCATGAACCATGTTTACAAATCTGGTCTAAATTTGTGTTGAATATGAATTTTTGCAAGCTTCAGAATCAACTGTTACACCCATCTCTGAAACTCTAGGGGACAGTGTGCTTTTATTATAATTTTTATGCTTATGCCTCATGAATTCTGGTAATAGAAAAGTACACAACATTAATTTATGGACAAATATTTTTTAATTATAGTTGAAAGTTCAAGCAAAGAGCTTCTTGGAGGCAAAAATGACAAAGTTCCCTCTCATATGTTGGGCATGTTGTTAAGAAAGGTTATTATCATCAACCTGTGTTGTGCAGATGACACAATTCTGCTTGCCTAAACTGAGAAGCTCCTGAGGCATTTGCTGCAAAAGGTCAAGGACTGTAGCCTTCAATACGGATAGAAGCTCAACATCAAGAAAACAGATTCTCACCACTGGGCCAAATTGGCAACATCATGATAAACAGAAGATTTTGAGATTGTTAACAGTTTCAGCTTGTTTGGATCCACAATTCTTGGTACCAGGAGCCAAGAAATCAAAAGGTGAATTGCATTGGAAAAACCTTCTGTCAGGGACCTTTCCATATTACTGAAGAGCAATGAGTGAGTGAGTGAGGTAATGGAGGTAGGTGTGTTAGAGATAATGAAATTGGCTCAAGATAGAGCAGGGTTCAGAGCTATTGTACATAGGGTTACTATTAGTTACAAGCAACTCGATGGCACCTAACAACCACAATCACCACAACATTCCTTGAAGAGAGACATCATGCTTGGAAAGGTTAAGGGTCAGTGAAGGAGAGGTAGACTCTGAACTAGATGGCTTGACACAGTGATTGCAGCTATGGGCTCAAGTATATTAGAAATGATGAGGATGGCACAGGTTAGAACAGGGCTCAGATCTGTTGCTCATAGGGTTGCTGAGTCATACTCAATGGCACAAAACAACAACATTTCTGAAGCCTTGATGTATTCAAGGTACTGAATTCAGTTCTGTGAGGGATATTAAGATGAACCACCTAGATGATTCAAGTCTGTTGTTCATAAAGTCTCTATGAGTTGTGTCTCACTCAACGGCACCTAACAATAACAACAGCAGGTTAACAACTAGAATGACTGTAACATTGGTCTTGAGCTATTAGAGATCAAGAGAACGGTGCAGGATCAGACAGGGCTCAGATCTGTTGTTCAAAGAGGTGCTATGAGTTTCTGATGACTTGACGGCACCTGGCAACAGCATATCACAGAAAGAATTATCCTGGAGCTCATTGGTAAAGCATTTAGGTGCTAACTGAAAGGTTTTCCCTTTGAACCTACCAGTCAGGTGGGAGAAAAGATTACAGTCTAGGAAACCCTAAGAGGCAGTTATATCCTGCCACATTGGACCTCTTTGGGTGGAAGGCATAAAACTACCCTACAAAGCAGAAAGCTATAGGAGAAATGAGAGAAGAAATGTCTGAGTTATTCAACTCACTTCATACTCTTCAATACATTCGACCTTGGCAGCTTGATCTCATTTTTTAAAAAAGTTAACTATTCTTTTACAATTTACTCTTCAGAATTAGGAGTGCTGGTTAAGTGGTTAAGTCCTTGACTGCTAACCAAAAAGTTGTTGGTTTAAATCTGCCCTGAGGGGCTGAGTATCAGGCTGCTTGTGTAAAAACCTTTGCAGCCTCAGAAATGCTACACAGGCTGTTCTACCTTATCATTGAGCTGGGATCCACCTGATGGCAGTGGGTTTAGTTTTTTAGTTTTCGATTTTATTTAGTTCTTCAGAACTACTCATGAGGGGTTTGTGTGCCTTTTCCAACTTAGATGTGTATTATAAAAATCCAATGCCATGGAGTCTGTGCCAACCCGTAACAACTATGTAGGCTGCAGAGTAGAATTCCCTACAAAGATTTTTAAGACAGTAAAGTTTTACAGAAGCAGACTGCCACATCTTCTATGGGACGTAAGTGGATTTGAACCTCCAATCTTTTATCTAGTAGCTGGGTGTCTTACCTACAGCTCCACTGGAGCTCATTTTAATGAAAAGAACTTGGAAGAAAATTGCTGCTTCTGCCATCATTTTAAGAACACATTTGGAGATCTTAAATCTATACTTATTCTAAATAATCTTTAAAGACTTTTTCTTGTGTTTAGCACATTTGATTTTGGCCTTCAGTCCCTTTTGAATTCCTTTTCAGAGGGAGGCCAAGGAGTTATAACTCATTGTCTGTGACGCAGTTTTGTGCGTGTGTTCTTTCTCACAATGACCCTGAGTGATGGGGTATCTTATCTCTATTTTAAGACTTACTGAAAGTTTGATGCTCCAAGAGTAATTTATCCAAGGTCTCGGAGCTCTTACATGGTGGACCTTGAATTTCGACATTATTTCTGACCTCAAAGAATACGTTCTTGTTGCCATCACGTACTAACAGTGATTCAAGTGTATTTTAAAATTCCTACTTCTGGTTTTTGCGGTACTTTCGAAAAATCTCAGTTGACAAAAAACTTTCCTGTTGAGTCACACGAATACTACGTACTCAATTAACATGTCTTCAGCAACAGAGGGCTAGGGTTATTGTCTGCATTCTGCAGCATTCTTAGTTTGTTATAATTTACAGTTTTAAAGTTGTAATTAATCCTCTGTATGTCATGGCCAGTCCTATTCTGAAATGTCTAAAATTCCTTTTTTTCTACTGTCTTTGATAATGTCTAGAATTCCCTTTGGAACTTATTTTAACTCCAAGATCACGAGCTGTCCCAACCGGTTTATTTAAATGGAGAAGGGGGAAATGAATAACCTAGGAAAGCAGTTTAGATAAATGGAGGATGGTAATTTTGTTTCTTTCCGTTTGAACATCCATCTTTTAAAATGTGCGGTTACTGCACCGTAACTGAGTCCTAGCTGACTCTGAGGGGGTTCTCAAAGGCAGTATACATCGTATGAGGGAAACTGGGTAGATTCAAACCCAATGCCTTTAAGATCGCAGCGCAGCTTCCTACCACTAGGCCAAACCAGACCTCCCGGGCATAGGAGTTGAAAGCTCAGCACTTAGCTCCGCCTCCTAAACAAACAACTGACCGAGAGGCGTGGGACGGAGCCGGGAGGGGTGGCACTTGTTTCGCTGGTGAATTTATAGGAGGCTCGGAAGACGCGCCGAACCCACGGAGCAGAGTCAGCTGGACGCACGCAGCCCCGCCGAGCCCGCCCGCAACCCCACGCGTCCCCGCCGAGGCCTCCGGCGTCAGGCGCCGCTCCACTCGCCCCGGTCCGGGCTTCTCGCGGCCTGCGTCGCTTCCGGGAGTGCCCCAGCTGCTGGCTATGGCCGCCGCGGTGGGTGCCCGGCTCCTGCGCGCCTCCTCGGTGGCTGTGGGCGGCGTGGTCCACCGGCGGCTGCTCCTCGCCGGACCCCGTGCGGGAGTCGGGTGCCTCCCTGGGAGTCGGCGGTCGGGCGGGAGCGCGGAGCCGGGCCTGGGCGCAGGCACGAGCCGGCCGCTGAGCACGTCGGCGCCGGCGCTGAGCAGGTGAGAACGGGCGCAGAGCGCGCACGCGCGGAGGGTGGTCGCTCTGCAGGCCGGGGCCGCGCTCCCTCCCGGGGTCCCCGACACCCTTCCGGGGCGTCTGCGAGCCTGACCGCCCTGTGCCTCCTGTCACACCATAGTTCTCTTCTTAAGAAGGACCCGGGATTTCCTGTGCCCTCTGGAAAGCCGAGCCCTGTGCTGCCAACTTCTCTTCGTGGTGGTGACGAGATGGTGACATTGCACTGCTCGCACCTGGGGTGACCTTCATAAGATGCTGTCTCAGGAGCTTTTACTCTAATCGGTCATTTTCTTCGTCGTGCTGTTTAAGTCACTCTGCCCCAGTCTTTGGTTAGGGGAGGTCTACTTAAGAATGTTGTTATTTTCTTTAATAGATGTCATCGTGTGATTATGACATTTAACTATGACTCAAAGTAACCCTTTGAACGGCAGATCTGAACCTCTCTCTGTTCTGCACCTTCATGTTCTGACAGGTTCGAGCCCATTGTTACAGTCAGTGTTAGATCCATCTAGTTGAGTCTTCTATCTCTTTGCCCTTTCATCTTTCCCTTAATGTTGTCTTTTCACAAGGACCTCGTCCCCCCTGACATTTCCAGAGTATGTGAGATGGATATCACCATCCTTGCCTCTAAGCAGACTTTTTTTTCTTTTGGCGTTCCATGGGATATTCAGCATTCTTCTCCACCGCCACAATTCAGAGGCATTGATTTGTCATCCTCATTCGTTGTCTGACTTTCATGTGCATAGGAAGCAATAGAAAATGCCAATGCTTGGACTTAGACACACTTGAGTTCTTAATATGTCATAGCTCTTTGGTCCTTTGGCCAGATCCTTGACAGCACATTTTTCCATTGCAACATGCCTTTTGATTTGTTGACTGCTATTGCCATAAGTGTTGTTTATGGGTCTAAGTAAAATGAAATTGTTGCCAACTTCAGTCTTTATTGATCGCTGCCTGTTATACTCACTTTAATTCCTTTATGACTCTCTTTTAGGACTAAAAGTGTCTGCATTGGATTTTGTCCTTAAGACTTCTATTGCTTAACCTCTGTTAACTTGTTTCCCAGTGACAATAACAATAGTACACACCTCACAGGGATATTTGAAGATGTCAAAATAATACAGAAAAAGTGCTTAGATGGTACTTGGCAAAAGAACTTGTAGCCACAGTAGTTTTTTTTATACACAATTATAAAAATTTTATTTTAAAATTAAATGTTAAAAGAGATATGGCACATTTCCCTACAAGTATGTTTGAATTTTATCTTATTAAACTTACTTGTCTTTAAAAATCCATGAGATATAATGAAAAAATTTTTACTCCTACTTTGCAAGTGCAAGGACTTGGTAGACACATTATATATAGCACATCTCTGAGCAGATGTTTGGCCATGCAGTAAGGTAACATAAAGCAAGAACTAGGGGAGAAAGAGTAGAGTAGTACAAAGAAAGAGTAGTACAAATTGCGAATTGTTATGCACTTAACTATTAACCAGAAGTTTAGCAATTCTAAATTCCTCTCTAGGAACCTCTGCTGTTGTCAAGTTGGAACCAACTTTCAGTTGAACCTCAGTGGATTTTCAGAGGTAGTAAATGCACAGGAGGAGATTTTACCCATTTTACCACTGATGATCAGCTGAGGGATTTGAACCACATACCTCTACATTGGCAGTATTGTTTTTATTACTTAGCCACAAGAGCTCCCCTCTGCTGGCGTGGTTTTTTGTGCCATCAAGTGCCTGTGACTTACAGTGACCCTAAGTATACCAGCTCTGAACCCTGCTCTATCCTGAGTCAACCAATCCTGAGGTGTCTCTCTGACACACCTGCCCCAATTACCCCAGTCTCTGAGTCAATCCATCTCATCGAGGCCTTCATCCTTTGCATTGTCCCTCCACCCTCCCAAGTAGGCTGTCCCTCTCCAAGAACTGGTTAGTAATTGCACTGCCAACCCAAAGACAAAAAAAAGTAGGTAATCCAGCAGCTGCTCTATGGGAGAAAGATAGGCAGTCTCTTCCTGTGTGTTTTACTGCCTCTGAAAACCTGCTGGCTGGACGTCAGTGAGAGAGTTTTCTGTTCTTCACTGTCGCGCACCCACTTTTTAAGCCTCTGAAAGGTGTGGAAACCTGATAGGATGCAGTTCTACTCTGCAACGCCTGGGGTCGCTAGGAGTCTGAATCAACTCATTAGCAACTGCTATTTCTCTGCACTTTACTGCCTTCAACTTGCCTATGTAAAAGCCTTGCTTTATACAATGAATGTATTTTTGAAAAATTGTGTATAAATGAGACATCGATTGAGCATGTTTGTATAACTAGTAGTAAGGCACATGTAAATGACTTGGCAAAAGAAAATTGTCTCCTCGAGTTTTCTAAATTTGGCTCTGGATGTTTCAAGTTTTATTAAAGGGGAATATGCTGTTCTGTTTCCCCATAAGCCTACTTCCTCCTTTTCTTGTCACAGTTTCTGCTGAGGGCCTGCACTTTACGTCAAAGATTTTAGAGCTACAACTGGACTTCCTATATCTCATCGTAGACCTGTGTTGTCCCAAATGATAAACACTATTACCTAAGAGTAAAGGTTTACTCAAATCAGAGGGTCCATTTCTCAGTTGTACTAGCCAGTTTAGGGTATTCAGTGTGGCTGCTGGCTTAGACAGTGCAGGTGTAGACTGTTGAAGCAGTTGTTCAGACTTAGGAAACTAACATTTAGATGAATGATCAGCATATGAGCCGAAAATACTGTGTATACACCAAAATTACTCTATAGTCTGGTAGACATAGAGGAGACAGTGTCTGGCTTCCTGTAACTTCACACAGAAGAAAAATCCCATCAGTAGCAAGAAGTTGACTTCTGTGAGGTCAGATGTGCCTTACTTTCCAATACTCCGCACCTTCTAATAATTTTACCATCAACCACCCTCCCAAGGTACTCATTGCTTCTCTATTGAATTTGAGATTTTGTTATAGCAGCCACACGGAACTCACAAAACTCATGATTGTGGGGCTTATTAGGGAAGTAACAGATTACATTCAGATTTGGAAACTCTCAGGATATAGCTTTTCAGTTGTGACAGTCTCTTTTCAGCTGTGACAAAGGGTAGGGCTCTCACTGACCTTCAGCCTCATGGCCTTGGCCTCAGTCCTGCTCAGGCAAGGGTTACAAAGCTCATGTAGCTCTCCCAGTTATGTGCCACCACCACCCACCCTGCCGGTAATCCTAGGCATGAAGATGCTTGTCTTTAGTTGTGTGGATTGGAACCCCTCCTGGCCCCAGCTCCCTCCCTGGGCTGAAAGCCCACAGCCCTGAAACAGGGCTCTGATTCTCTGCAGTCATGCAGTCTCTTTGATGCTAGAGTTCCTTGTTTGTGTTTGCGTTTGTGTGGAGATCTCAGGTTCAGAGGATGGACTGTACCCTCTAACACTTCCTTCTTGATAGTAGTGAGATCTCTATTTTCTGAATGGGGCATAGTTCAAGGGACCAGACCCATGTTGTTAGCCTTTGGCACACCCTGTTGGCCTGGTCATACCAAAAGCTCTGATTGTGTAGTCCCTAGGGAGCTGCACTGCAGACTTAAAGGTTGCACTTCTGATGGTGAGAATCAAAGGGAGAAAGAGGAGCCTGTCTCTTGTGTAATTTACAGCCTCCCACAGAGTTTGAGTTTTTACCCAAAGATGCTGTTTCTTTGTATATTTTAGTAGCAAGTTGTGAGGTTGCCATGAGGTAGAAGGGACACAATGGGAACTGGTCAAAACAATTTAGTACACAACAGCAGCTCAGTCTTCTTAGCAGTGAAGGTCTTGGGCTTTGAAATAATTTATTAGCATTTATCGCTTTGGGTTTTTTGCATACATAGGGCAGGACTGCTGGTGTGTGATCACTGTAAATAGTTAAAACTCTGCAGAGTGTTATCCTATTTGGCAGAAGATGGATGGATCTGAGATAAAAGAGATTCTTAGTCTATTCCTTTGCTGTAACATTAGCTCTAGAATGTGCTCAGAGAAAAGCCAGCCTAATTTTTTCCTAAATGATCACTGAATAGTGTGGGTAAATGCTGATTCTTCTTGTGCTTTTGTAGCTTTAGCTGTCAGGCATGATGTCAGGTCACCAGACTTCTCTACTGGGCGTAAAGCAGAATTTCCACCCGGCTTTTGAGCCTTCTTAAATGATTTTCCCCTTGTTAAATAAAGCAGATCTCAATCAGATCCATTTCCATCCTCCCCAAACTCCTCTTCCTTTTCTCTTAACCTTTGATTATACAGAACCATCTGATTTCTAGCCTGTAAATCTCAACATTATTTCTTTTCTTTATCATAGATGGTCACCAGACTTTTCAATTCAATCTCCTCAATATCTCTTACAGAGCTCTGGTGAACTAGTGGGGAAGGAGTTGTGCTGCCAACTCAGACTCAGCCAGTTCGAATTCACCAGCTGCTCCATAAGAGAAAGATGGACAGTTTCTAGTTTCCTCCTGTGCAGTTTCAGCCTTTGAAAACCCGCTGAGGGTCAGCTCTGAGGTCATTCCGATTCAGTGGCATGTGAATCTTCATTCTCAGCCATTCTACCCTGAAATAAGGACAGTTGATCATGGATAATATTTGGGAATGCTCATTATTGAACTATTTTTGTTAAAAAAGAAGCTGGAGAGCATAGGTCATTTCAAGGAGCACACATGCACATACACAAACTGGCTTTTAATTAATTGGTTTTTTTCCCCCTCTAACTTTGAAAATTCACAGAAGGTGTATCTAATAAGACTTTTCGTTTTCTCAGCCATGAAATTGGAATAATTGTTATTATAATTTTCAAGATACTTTATAATACTTTCATTTAAAATTTCAGTTACAGTAAGCACAAGCTTTCTTTGATGGACTATTAACTATCTACTGGCAGTAGTGGAAACTGCAAAAAATTATTTTAAACTTTGGTACATGGTTTTCTGGGTTTTTTTGGTACTTTGCTTGTCTTTGATATTAGGATTGTGCTTGCTTCCTAGAATGACTCTGGGAGTGTTCCTTCTTTTTCTGTTTTTTGAAATAGATAGTCTCTGAATGTTTGATAGAATTCATCTGTGAAGCCATCTGGTCCAGGACTTTTTTTTTTGGGGGGGGGAGTGGGGACAGGGAGAGGGTCTTTTTATGACCTGCTCAATTTCTACTTTTGTGATGGGTCTGTTCAAATTTTTTCCATCTGTCTGTGTCAATCTGGGTAGGGCATGAATTTAAAGGAATTTTCCCATTCCTTTGTTGTGGTTATGTGTCGTTGAGTTGCCTGCAACTCATAGCATCTCTATGTACAATAGCCCTAAACTCTGCTCTATCCTGTGCCGATCTTTTTGTCTCTGACACTCTCACCTCCATTATCCCAGTCACTGAATCCATCCATCTCATCAAGGGTCTTTCTCTCTTGCACTGTCCCCACACCCTCCCAAGCATGACATTCTTCTCCAGGGATGTCAAACGAAGCTTTAGAATACTTGCCTCCAAGAAGCAATTTTACCCTCTTTATGACAAACTTGTTTATTCTCTTAGCAGTCCATGGCATGTATATTCAATACTCTTCTCCAACATGACAGCTCAAAGGCATCAATTCTCCTCCTATCATCCTTCTAGGTCTTCACATTTGTCAGAGTATAGCTTTTCATAATATTCTAGTATTTATTTCAGTGAGGTGAAAGTGAAGAATGGTGGAAGAGGAAGATCAAGCTGCTAGTATTTCTTCTAAATTTGGAATGATGTGTGCATAGGAAAAAATGCTAAAAGTAAGCTCCTTGATAGATAATATCTAATTTGTATATTGTTGTTTTATATAATTGAGTCAGAACCAACACATAGCTGACCCTTCAGCTGATTTTTAGGGGCTATAAACCACATGGGAGGAGATTGCCCATCTTTCTCCTTTGGAGAAGCAAGTAGATTTGAACTGTCTACTTGTGGATTGGCAGTGCAACTTCTTACTCATTAGGCCACCAGAGCTCCCTATTTTATTTATTTATACATTATATGTATGCTATGTGTATATATAAATATATATAGTATACATCTTATACACATGTATATATGTGTATGTGTGTGTGTATATATATATATGCATATGCATATGTTGTGTGCTGTTGGGTCGGAACTAAATCATAGTAGACCTCCTAGTGGGTTTTCAGAGGCTATAAATTACACGAGAGGAGATTGTCTATCCTTCTTCTTTGGATATGGAAGTATTCATTTTCCATTAAACAATAAAACCATTATTCATCTCTTCTGTTTTAGGACAGTACAAAGTATGGATTAAAATGAGATGTTCATATGCTCAGAAAACTATCAGACCACTGCCTCTCAGCAGCAGTACACTGTCAGAATAGCGGAGTCGTTTGCTCTGGTCTCCTCTTTTGGGAACATGGGCATAGGGACATTGTTTTTCCCAGAACTGCATGATTATAAAATAGATTTTATAATCAGTGATGATTCCTAAATACCCTCACTTCACTACAGAGTGTACTAAACGCAGTGTGTACTAGACTACAGGGTATACTGCAGAGAAGATAAATACTCGAAACCACCAAGTACACTGATAGTGACATCGTTACTCTGTTTCTTTTAAAGTAGTAGAGCTACTTGCATAGAACTTGAGTAGATAGATATGCCTCTGATTTGTAGTGTAACCTTCAACCTTGGAAAGAAAAAGACTATAGAACAGTATATCCACACACAACCTAACAAAATACCCCACACTATTTCTTTGACCTTTCAGATTCATGAAACAGTTCTTTAAAATTGTCTTTTGAAATTCCTAAAAATACTCAAGAATTGCTTTCTTTTCCAGCTCAGAAGATAAAGTCACAGTCCACTTCATTAATCGTGACGGTGAAACATTAACCACCAAAGGAAAAATTGGTGACTCTTTGCTAGATGTTGTGGTTGAAAATAACCTCAATATTGATGGTTTTGGTGAGTACGGAACATTCCTTGAAATTTAAAAATTAAATAGTTGTCCAGGTCTCACCTTTTTTTGGGGTTTCCCTTTTCTTTTTAGGCAGTGGATTTTCACTTTTAACATGCTGAGTAAAATGCTAAATTCAGTATATTTTAAATGTTAAGTGTTAAAATTTCATGTGTAAAGGATAACTGAGTAGCACTGTGTTTCTATTCTTTGTACTTTTAACACGTTAAAGAACTCTCCAGAAATCTACTATGGCTTAATTGCCTTACTGTTTACATGTGTGAGGCAAAGCTAAGGATAGATTATTAATAGTTAAGTACTTTACCCCAGAGGACTTTTTAAATAGTTTTCATTTAATTGTGAAGTCAGTTTACCTTCTTAGGCAGTTTTTTAAAGTGATTTGTCTACCTCTTATAGATTGTTGTGTACTGTGGAGTCAGAACTGACTCATGGCTGACCCTCAGCAGGTTTTCAGAGGCAGTAAATCACCCGGGAGGCTATTACCCATTCTTCTACCATGGAGCAGCTGGTGAATTTGAACCACATACCTTTGGGGTTGCAATACAGCTTCTTACTGCGAGGCTACTAGAGCTCCCTACCAGTTAAAAGAGAAGGAAATAATTTTCTTTAAAAAGGCTTAGTTTTCAGTTTTTCCTCCCACTGCATTTCTTCTCCACACTTAGTTCCAGCAGCTGCCATCTTACACTTCCTCAGGCAAAGCTTCTATATCATCTTTGCTCTAGGACCCTCTCTGTGTGACTCTCAGAAGAGGGCTCCAGCAGCAGCAGCTGGGAATTGTACATTCTCAGACCCCACTGCAGACACTAAGGACGTTGTTAGGCGCTGTCGAGGAGATTATAGTCCATAGCAACCTGTGAAATTAGAACTCTGCCCTATCCTGTACCAGCCTCACCATCTCCAGTGTGCTCAAGGCCGTTGTTACAGTCCTGTGCCAGTCCATCTTGTTGAGGGTCTTTCTCTCTTTCTCTGACCCTCCTCCTTTTTTCCAAGGAATGGTCCCTTCTGACAATAGGGCCAGAGGATGGGAGATGAAGTTTCACCACCTTTGCCTCTAACGGAGGTAGGACTCAGCAGTGTACATTTCAGCAAGTTCCCAATGGGATTAGTGCATACTAGCAAGGTTTAGAACTCTTCATCTGCAATAATGTCCAAGTTGCATATCTGGCATTCAAGATGTAGTAGCTTATTTATACTACACATTTAATAACTATTTCTAGATCAGAATTAATTTCCCCCCGTTTTTAAATGATACATAGGCCTTTCTATTGGTGATTATCAAAATGTACCTTTTTTCAGGCTTTTCTCCTTTCAGGGAGGAAGGTCTGTCTCTTTGGGGATGTATCTTTCTGATAAAGTCATCATTACTATTTACCCTAAAAAAAAAGTATTCCTTTTTTCCTCTCCCTTAATAGATTGTGGACACTTGAAAGATGTAGTCACTCAAGTAACCATCACAGAGTGGACTGTTCAGAGGTGTCATTCAGTGATATTTGCTGAATTTCTAAATATGCTATTTTCTTTGTCCATTGCAGGATAATTTGAACAAGTGCCATTAGAGTGCATGGAGTAGTCCAGCACGAGGTATCTGTTGTACCAACCCTGCAAGGGAGGTTGCTTGCTTTTGTTTTTATGCTTCAGTACATAGATGAAGATGCTAAGGCCCAGAGACATTCATTTGCTCAGGGCTGTACATCTAGGGAGTGAGAACACTGAGAAGATGTGTAGAAACGATTAGCCCAAAGGACCGATGCACCATGTGAACCTCAGCCTTCACTTCTGAGGCCAGAAGAACTAGATGGTCCCTGGCCACCACCACTGAGAGTAGAGGGTCCTGGGCAGAGCATGCTGAGTGAAGGGAACAAATCGGAGGGGAGGGGAAATGATGAGGTGTATTAGAACGATGGAGTGACCCTGTGGCCCTTTTCACCCCTCAATCCCGGAACAACTTTCCTTTGTGGTTCAGTTATCAGCTATGCAGTAGACAAGCCTGTAAGGTGAACAGTAACAAGGGAGGGACGTGCTCTTTTCCGAGGACTGGCCCATTCTGACAACAGGCCCAAGTATGTGAGGCGGGGTCTTGCCCTCCAAGAGTTCATATTAGCCACATTCTTTTCTCTTCTCACTCTGGAACCCCTCCATGTCTCCGGTTTTCTTTTTTTAAAAAAATTATGGTAAAATATATAACATAGAACTTTTGCCATTTCTGCAATTTTTATGTAAAATTCAGTGGCATGAGTTCAGCCACACTTTAATGAAATTTGGGTACTCCGAATTATTTTTTCAAAGGAAAGAATTCTGCTTCTCGTTCTGTGCCATCACATTGGAACCAACCCAGAGCTGACTCTCTAGCTGGTGCTCAGACAGTAAATTGCAGTGAGGGGAGATTGCCCATCTTTCTCCCTCGGAGTATCTGGTGGATTTGAACCTTGTGCCTTTGGGTTGGCAGTTCAGTTCCTTACCAATAGGTTACCAGCACTCCCTAGAGGACATAGAACAGTAATAAAGAGTTTATAGTGCAGCAATAAAGAGTATGTCAGGTATCAGACAGATTATGGTTTATAAACTGATACTGTCACCTAATAGCTGTGTGATCTGGAGCTTGCAATTTAATATTTTTAAAGGGTTTATTAGTACAACTCCTGTCTTGGTAAGAAGATTTAGGAACTTAATCTGCTCATGTTCCTCTCCCCAGTGCCGCCGTAGCCTTGAAAATCAACAACCTCATAACTGGTTGCAGTCATTAACTGCCTCTGAAGACCCACTGGAGGATCAGCTATGGGTCGGTTCTGACTTAGCGGCACTCAACAACAACAACAACAACAACAACATGTTGCATATCCTTGCAGCTCACTGCTTATTGTTGCTCACCTACTTTTGTTGCAACTTTTAATCAGAGCAGCTAACTTCTTTTCTCTAAAAGGTGTAGAAAAACTTGTCAGCTAGTCATCTAGAACTGTGTGTCATAAACACTCACCTTCACCTTAGGATAGCAAGACCTAGAGAAAGCTCTTGTGTCTCCCAAGCTCAGTGCCATGCATTTTACTTAAAGTGACAAGAATGTGTGCTAATGTCCACTCACTCACTCAAGGGCATTAATATGGCTCGTTTTCACCTTTTTGGGAGCTTTGGTGACCTTGTATGTGGAGTGTTGCACTGCTAATCCAAAGGTCGTATTTCTGGTTCAAATCTACTGATGGTTCTGAGGAAAAAAGATGGGCCATTTCTACCTGAACAATTTACAGTCTTGGAAAACCAGCAGAGGGTCAGCCGTTAGTCACTTCTGACTCAACAACAGTGAGAAAGTCCCACCTTTACACTGAAGGCCACTCTAGAATGTATAAAAAGAAGAAACGGGAATATAGCAAATCTACACTTGGTAACCCAATATTTTTCCCTTTCTCTCTTTAACAATGAGTTCTAATTGAAAAAAAATTTCATTTTAAAAACGTGGCCAAAATTGGATATAATGTCCTGTACAACTAACTGCCTCTAAAAACCTGCTGGAGGGTCAGCTGTGAGTCAGTCCAACTCTACAGTACACAGTAACAACAACAACATGTGTCTACGCTTGTATGAGTACACGTTGCTGATGTTCTGTGTGGATGGTGCAGAACCTCCAGCAGGTTTTCAGAGGCTCTACATCCCATTTCTCCCTGAGAGCAGTCACCCTGGGGTTGGCAGTGCAGTGCTCACTCAATAGACAACCAGAAATCTATATGGAGATAAGAGAAATCTAGAAAGAAAGTGGGGAAACTTTTATAAAAACAAACAAGCTTGGAAGCAGAAGTAGCATTCACTTCCAAAATAGCTTGTTCCTGTGAGCACTTGGTGGGTTCAAACCACTTGCCTTTAAGACTTCAGTGTAGCTTCTTACCACTAGGTCACCAGAGCTCTCTAAATTTCAGGGAGGAAAATATTGTGTTGTAGTAAATGCCAAAGTGTATCTTAAAAAGTGTATCTTGTGATTCCTTTTTTGTTTGAATCATAAAACCCAGAAAAGCTTCCGAGTGCCATCTTGTTGTTTCCTATTCATAGGAGATCTCCACTGGGTTTCCGAGACTGTACATCTTAATGGGAGAAGACTGCCCATTTTTGTCCTACTGAGTGGCCAGCGGATTTGAACCACCTACCTTTTGGTTAGCAGATAGAACTATGCACAACAGCACAGCGCTTTTCTTCTTTTTTGGCTGTGCAGTGGAGGTTGACTTATACATTTATATGTTTGGTGGCTGTTACCACTCTGAGGGTATAGAAAATAAGTGGCAAGCATTGCTCAGGCCCTTGAGAAAGCAGATCTCTTTTGATCTGGGAAAGCACATGCAGTGATTTGTATCCTGGAATTGTCTTCTCGAACTGCCCTTTGAAACCTTCTCTTCATCTTGCTCACTTGGCAAGACTTCCCTTTGTGTTGGCCTCTTGATGCTCTAGTGCAGTTCCCGGAGCCTCTTGTGACACCCATTTTGATCTTTTCTTTTTCCTGTCTTTGAAATAACCTTTTGCTTTCTTCATGGGTGACACTTTTGATGTCCCCCCCATAATTTATATGATCTTTGATCATTGGTGTTTAAGTGCCTCAAATCTATTCTAGTGATGGTTTTCAAGTTTATGTGAGATAGACTCAAGATTGTATTTTGGGGTTTTTTGGATTTCTTTTCATTTTCTTCAATTTGAATTTGAACTTGCACGTGAGTAGTTGGTCTGTTTCACAGTCATTACCTGGTCTGGTTTTGACTAATAATACTGAGCTTCTCCAATAATTGTTTCCACAAATAAAATCAATCTTCTTATTGTGTAGTGCATCAGGTAAGGCCCATATATATAGTTGCTGTTTGTGTTTTTAAACAATAGACATTTGCAATGAATGAATAGTTCATTGTACAAAATTCAATAGTTCTGTCTTAAAAGATAGAATTAAAGGACATGCTGCATTTGGAAAATCTATGTTCAGGGACCTCTTCAAATTGCTAAATAGCAAGGATGTTGGTTTAAAGATTGAGGTGCATCTTATCCAAGCCATGGTCTTTTGAGTTACTTGTTACACATTTGAGAGTTGGATAATGAATAACAGTGACAGAATAGATAGATGCCTTTAAGTTGTGATTCTGGAGAAGAGTACTAAATATCCCAGGGACTTCCAGGAGAACAAAGAAGTCCTGGAGAGGGTGCAGCGAAGGTGCTCCTTAGAGGTAAGATGGTGAAACTTCGTCTCACGTATTTTAGGTATACTGTTAAGAAGGACTGGTCTCTGGAAAAAGACATTGTGCTCTGGAAAGAGAAGGGTCAGCTGAGGGAGGGTAGACCCTCAATGAAATGGATTGGCACAGTGACTGTAACAGTGGGCTTACGTGCAGCAGAGATGATAAGGGTGGCACAGGTGAGAACAGGATTCAGTTCCATTGTTCTTGAGGCTGCTTTGAGTGGTTATCAACTTGAAAGCACTTAGCAGCAACAACTTGTAGCCAATGGAGGCCAGGTTTTGCAAAGATATTTCTTACTGTGGTTGGGATGAGTGACGGATAATTGTGATGCAGTGAGAGACGATTCAGAGTTACTCAGTCGGTTTGCATATTGAGATAGTTTAGACTCATTTAGACCTGAAGGAACCGATAAGGAGAAACTTTTGATTACAACATGGTGAAAAGACATAGAGAATATGCTAGACCACACTATATGGGATCCTCTAAATTAGAAAATGTTAGAAAGATGCTTTTAAGTTTTTCTTGTGATAATTGTCAAGATTCTTTTCCTGGCTAATAAAAGAATGTGGTGGGGACAATCTAAAAAAAAAAAGTCAAAGAAGAGGTGATTGTTGTTGTTAAGTGGCATCGAATATGACTCATAGCGAACCTATGAACAACAGATCTGAATCCTGTCCTATCCTGGGTCCATTCTCACAATCTCCGACATCCTCCATGTCAATTCACCTGGTTGAAGGTCTTTCTGTCCTTTGTCATCCCGTTACCTTCCCATGCATGACATTCCTCTCCATGGAATAAGCTCACCTAAAAGCATGCTCAAAGTATGTGAGAGAAACTTTATCACCTTTGCCTCTTCAGCCCTCTTCTCCAGCACCACGGTTCAAAGTCATCAACTCTTCTTCTGTCATCCTTATTCATTGTCCAGCTCTCAGATGCATAGTAAAGTAAGTGACTGAAAACACCATGGCCTCAATAAGGCACACCTTAATCCTAAAACTGACATCATTTTTCCTTAGTTTGGAGAGATCCCTGACTACAGAATTTCCCAGTAGAATACGTCTCCTGATCTCCTTATTGTTGGTACCAAATGTACTGATTGTGGATCCAAGTAAGATGAAGTCATTGACTGTTTGAATCTTTTCTCCATCCATCTATCATGATGTTGCCTATCAATCTAGTGGCTAGGATTTTTGTTGTAATCCATGTTGAAGGCTGGTCTTCTGCAGCAAGGATCTTCAAGTCCTCCTCACTTTCAGCAAGCAAGGTTGTGTCATCTGTATAGTGAAGGTTATTGATGAGTCTTCCTCAATTCCTGATGCCGTATGCCCAGCTTCTCGAACAGTTCTCTCAGCATACAGATTAAATAGATATAGAGAAAGGATTCCACCCTGATGCACACCTTTATGTATGAAGAAGAAAGAAGAGGTAAAGTTAGGATAAAGTGAAATTGAAAGAAGTGTAGTCATTGGAACTATAAAACACAAAGGTATGTTTACCAGAAGGCTCCACTTTGAACATGAACAAATAGTGCTGTTTGGCCTGTTCCCTCTCCTGAGTTTTGCCACCAGAGTTGTGCTCTGCTCTTTACCCCTTCCTCAACCTCACAGTCTTACCTTTTCCTAAAAAATACCCTTCCTTTCCCACCTTCCTTATCTGGAAAATGAAGGGATATGATTCTCTTTGTCCCTTCCTGCCCCAGCACACACCTCCCTCCAGGCAGGCCCACACCACACACACTCACATAACCTCCTTTCACACTTATACCGCTGCCCCATGCCTCTCTTCATTACCACTATATTTTTATTTTGATTGACGCAATTAACAGTGGTGTTTTTAAATGTATAATACTATAATTCCATCTGACTGTTGAGCTTTGTGGTATATTTTTCCTTTTTTGAACTGTGTAATTGATTTTTTCTATTTGCTTAACTTTTTTTTTACATACGTATTACTTAACCCGAAACTCTCCCATTGCTGTTGAGAGTATCACAATTTATAACTATTATTTTTGTCTTTTTATTAATGAGGGTAAACTCATTCTATTTCACTCCATATTATTATATATAAAGTAATAAATCACTATGAAAAAAATCCCAATGTATACTTTTTTTGAAACAATATATGGGACTTGTTCCTCAGAGAGAAAATTTCTCAAGATTGATGTTCTCAGACAGACCAAAAAACTGACTCAGGAGACAAACTGAAAGACATTAGTTTATTGGGACAGAAAACTTACTAATCAAGAGGAAGATAGAGTGCTGCATAGCTGTGATGGTGGGGGGCCGGGGGATTCTGCTGAAGAAGGGGGAAGCGGCATACCTGTTCAGTCTTGATGCTGAGCAAATAATTAATGAAGCTCAACTCTGAAAAAGAATGTGGCACCGGGATTGGAGGAGGACTAACCTCTAACCTGTGTTAGGTAGATGACATAACCTTGCTTGCTGAAAGTGAGAATATGAAACACTTGCTGTAGAAGATCAAGAACTACAGTCTTCAGTATAAGTTGCATCTCAACATCAAGAAAGCAAAGGTCCTCACTGCAGGACTAATAGCATTATAGATGGAGAAAAGATTCACACTGTCAATGATTTCATCTTGCTTGGATCAACAATAAACACTCTTGGTACTAACAGTCAGGAAATCAGGAGATATATTGCATTGGACAAGTCTGCTGTCAGGAACCTCTTTCAAATACTGAAGAGCAGTGATGTCGGTTTGAAGACTAAGGTGTGCCTGATTCAGGTCATGGTCTTTTCAGTAACCTGCTACACATCGGAGAGCTGGACAGTGAATAATAAGGATGACAGAAAATGAATTGATGCCTTTGAGTTGTGGTGCTGGAAAAGTGTACTGGACATACCATGTCAAAAGAACAAACAGATATGTCTTGGGAAAAGTATAGCCACAGTGCTCCTTGGAGATAAAGATGGTGAAGCTTCATCTCTTATACTTTGGACATATAGCTAGGCAAGGCTATTCCTTGGAAAAAGTGGCCGGTCAGTGAAGGAGAGGACTTCTCCAATGAGATGGATTGACACAGTGCAGCAGTGGGCTCTAGTGTATCAGAGATGATGAAGATGGCACAGGATTGTGCAGGATTCAGATGTTGTCATAGGGTCATTGAGTCATACTTGACGGCACCTAACAACAATCACAACAACACACACAACTTCCAATACATAAGCAGATAAGAATTACATAGGCTGATGGAAAATGCTAACAGCACATGATGCTTAGTTTAAGGGAACAACTCTCACCTGCTTGGTGTTTATCTGGTTCTGCAAGCATTGCTAAAAACCGTAGGGAGAAAAGGCAATTTGCCCTTAGGCCAGGAAAAAACTTGAAAGCAAGTCTACAAACTCCATTTTGAGGACATTTACAGGATGCCAAACACAAGACAAATAATTAACACGTTTGTTTGTAATATACCTATAAAGATCTTTTGAATAGTGAAAGTATGTTTAAATATTTTTCAGAGTGTATTGTAATATTCTGACACTAGAGGGCAGTTACATCTCTGCAATGAAACTGAAACTTGTATGAGAAAGGAGAGAGGCCAAAATAAAGAGAAGTGCTGAAGGAAGAAAGCTGAACAGAAAATTTCAAAGGGCAGCTCCAGAAGACGAAGCATGATACTGATCTGTGTGAAGAGATGGAATTGGGAAACTGAAGAGAAGACCACACTCAGCATTTCTCGAGCTGGAAGAACTGAAGAACAAACTTCAGCCTCAAGTTGAACGATCTTGGGACCTTACTTGGGACAATACTTGAGAGTATCTTGGGACCATGAAAGGAACTCTTTAAAGAAGACGCAGTTGGTACTCTGGTGGTGTTTTGCTCACTGACTCACTGAGTTAGTGCTCACTGAGTCGGTGGCTCCTGACTCATTGCTGTTTGCTTTCACAGGGGAAAAGCACCACAGCCATGGCTTTTAAGGACACTTGGAAAGATGCCTGTGGAAACAAAGGTGACCATTCACCAGATTAGAATTACCTTATCCAGCCACATCATAAAATCCCTGGAAAAGGTGTGTGCTTGACTAGATTATAGAGGTGCAAAGGGGAAGAACCTCAAGGTGAATGAAGAGACAAGTTAGCTTGCTGACCAAGCCTCTGAGAATCACAAGTGATGAAGGTTCCAAGGCCTGGTCATGTTTCCAGATGAGGATCTACAAGCGAGCGACTCATTGACTTGCACAGTTCTTCTGAGACTGGCAAACAGATCACTTCCGTCAGCCTGGAGTAGAGGTTGAAGTCACCAATTGCAGATGCCAAAATCAGCTGTTTTAATAAATTATCTGTTAGTAGAGAAAAAAAAAACAATATGGAAAGGATACAAAGAGGTGCTGTACCAAAAAAATGAGTTGGCTGACATTGACCCATTACAGGAAGCAGCATGTGATCCAGAACCAATGTAATGACAGAAGAAGTTGAAGCTACACTGAAGGGAGGCATCAGCAAAAAAAATAAGACCCCAGGAATTGGTGGTACCTGGTTACTGTTCCTGAACATTTTGAGCCAAGATTCTACAAAAGAATTCCTGATCATGAGGAGAAAATGCAAATTAAAATGTCAAATTCTCGTGGACTTCTTAGAGACAACAAGGTTGGGTGAACCTTTGAAACTCTTGTCCTGAAATAATTTTAAAACTCTCTTGAAATGTTCTTAAAATCAAACAGTAGTTTAGCTTAATTAGCAAAAAAAAAACAAAACAAAACAAACACAAAACCCAAACAAAACAAGCCTACTTTGAACAATATGTTCTTTAACAACTCTTTGTCTGGAATCAAAGTGACAGTAGCAACTTGAAAGATTAATAGGAACCTTAGGATGAAATGAGTTTATGTTAATGGGAGGGGGACAGTTCATAAATGCAAGGTGAGAATGGTTGCACATTTACTGTCACCAAGTGGAGTAAGTAGAAGCTGTTGAATTGATGACTCTTTCACTGTGTATATTTCCAATAGCAATAATACCAAGACTTGTAAAAACCCTCTTGAATTCATGAGGCTAATAATTTTCATGTCTTTGCAAATGCGTTCTTCATGTAATGGGTCATACTTCTTGCTGAAGGACTTCTTTTTTTTTCACTAATCATCTTTGCCAAGCCCAGTGTTCTTCCCTAGGAACTGATGCCACCTGCTGTCATATCCAGTCTTAAAAGTTTTGTCGCCTTGTTTCCAAGGAGCATTCTGACTGTACTTTTTCCACAACAGATTCACTTATTCTTCTGACTCTTCATGGTGTATTCAATATTTTTCACTCACACAATAAATCAGAGACATCACTTCTTCAGTCTTCCTTATTCATGTCCACCTTTTGCATGTATATGAAGTGACTGAAGATACTTTGACGTGAGTCAGGCATACCTTAGTCCTCAAAGTGATGACTTTGCTTCTGCAAAGAGGACTTGTACAGCAGATTTGACCACCCTGATATGCCATTTGATTTAACTGCTGCTGCCATGAATACATCTTGGAAACTGTAAAATGCTCATGAAAGAAGTCAGAGACTTAGAAGTAAAGAGGCTTTTATACCCAAATCTTACCTTATTCTTTTTTAAGTCCTTTTCCTCCTTAAATACATTTTTCACAGACACATCTTCACTAAGCACTGAAAGCCTTCAGTGGCTAACAAAACCAGGTAAAAATCTCAGAGCTACAGACCCAGACACTGTTCAGATTGACTTTGGGCAATGGGAATTTGCAGAATTAAATATTGTTTCAAATACTCTGTAATCATTGGGTCATATCTTTCCAGCAAGTTTGTGGTGGTCGTGTTTTTAAGTTGTACTCATTGTGAAAAAGTGCCCGTTACCAATTTCTCTGCTTCATCACCTTCACACAGGTTAGGGTAATCTTGTTCAGAGTCTGAAAGTGTCTGTTATATTTGAATTTCCTCTTAGTAAAAAGAATAAGCATAATGTGACAGAAAAAGACAAATTGTGGTAGAAAAAGTTACCAAATGTTCGTAAAATAAGAAAAGATTGTCAATGTGGTGCATTTACTTAAGAGAATAAGAGATTTGAAAGTGTACTAGAACTTAACATGTAGCAACCAAAAGTTAATCTTCTGTATACAATGAACATTTGTCAAATTCTTACTATAATACTCTCTTCAGTTCTGAACTTGGCAATTTAAATAAGCTGTGGAAACAGCTGGCAAGGTTCCTGAGAGGAGCAGGGAAAACTATTAAGAGAATAAAAATAAGACCTTTGCAATAAGGTTAAAAGAATTAAAGTTTCCTAGGGAAGGAGGGGGAGAATTTAAATCATATGAAAAATGGGTAGAAGTAATTCTATTTCACTTGACCAGGTGGTACAAAAGAAATGTTTTACATTTTGTTGGAGGACTTCATTGACATAGACCTTTTCCCTCCTTTCCAAGATAATTGAGCCCCTCCTGTATTCATTCACTCCCTTCTTCTTGTGGCCTGACATTGGGCTTTTCTGGATGATCTTTCTTTGGCTCTCTGCTTTTTATCCTTCCTTTCCTCTCCTCACTCCCACCTTGCTGAAATCACATGGATTTTGCTTCTGTCTTTTTTATCTCAAGTCTATTTTTTATAGGCAGCCACCAACCAGTCAGATCTACCCAAAGGAAAATCTCTATCTGATTTTCTGCTAGTTTTTTATCAGTCCCTTTTGACCCATAGGGGAGAGGATGGTTGTGGCAACCCACTGTGAAGGACTGTGACTAACTTGAATATACAAGTTACCCACTCAGTGTGTCGGAAGGAAGGTGGAGAGTCAGGCTTAGGAGACGAGTTCAGGCTTCTTAGCTGGACGTGGAAGACGCTCCACGCTCCTTCCTTGTCTACTTCTCCAGTTCTCAGAGCCCCAGGTCGCTGCCTTTCCCCTCCCCACCTTGTTGATCCTGCCCTAGACTCTGCATTTTGCTTCTGTTGCGTCTTCCTTTACCCATGACATAAAGTTCTCAGGATTTATTTCATCATAAATAGCTGGCAGGCAACATGAACCTTTTCAGTTAGGAAAGTTGCTGAGATTGTTTCTAAGGATTGTTTTACTTAGATTTTTAGAACATTAGGAGACTCAATTTTCTGAGTTTTGTCCCAACCATTATTTGCCATTCTACTTTGGAGTTTGTGTAGACTGGGTATTGAGATAAAAATAAAGATCAAGCAAAGTAGATGCTTAGTGAATACTAGTGGAAAAAATAATCCAGTAAGAACTGTAATTTCTCTTTGCAGAATGGTAGAACTTGAGAGTCAGACAGGACCTTTGAAATCATCTCCTGCAGTCTCTCCTTACACAGAGGAGATACAGACCCATGAGGTGAGCCCAGCGTGTAGCAGACAGCTGTCCACAACACACAGCTTTTTGTGTGTCTGTCTGGTGCCCACACCCCTGGCTCCATCCTCCTTGGACTACAGTAGTTGTCAAACTTTTTTTTTTTTAAAAAGGAGGTCTCCTTCACTCCTGTAAGTGTATAAATGTATCTTTTTGTGTGAGAGATTTAAAATTTACATAAAAATTTAAGAGTAAGCCATTTCTTCAGCTAACTATTTGGAAGTATGTGTACATATTTTTTAAAATTGCTAAGTAAGGTGATTAGATTATTAGTAGAGGAGCTGGTTGGCTTCTAACTAGTAATATGGTTTTAGTTTATTTCTTGAAGTTTCATGCCTTTCACATTTAAAAATAAAATGAAATTACCCCTTTCTTATCACTACCAAATAATTAAAATAATCATTGCCAACACTTAACATAGTTCCTGTTACCTACCATTTGCGCCTATACGTAACTATATTGCATGTGTTGAATACGCTCCTAGTTTGCATAACTACCATGTGAGATTGGTGTAGTTATTATCCTTGTTTTACAGAGGAGGAAACACGGATGGAGGGTAAAGTAGTTCAATACCACACAGTAAAAAGTAGACCTGAGAATGAAGAGTTTACCTTATTAACACCTGTACTTCAGTAGGGAGCTCCAGTGGCCTAAGAGGCGCTGTGCTGCAATCCTGAAGGCACAGAGTTCAAATCCATTGGTTGATCCATTGGAGAAAGATGGACAGTCTCCTCCTGTGCTCTTTTCTGCCTCTGAAAACCTCCCAGAGGGTCAGCTGTGGGTCGGCTCTGACTTGAAGGCACATAGCAACAAAAACAAATTTCAGTAGGGGATCTCTTACTACTGTAACTTTATGACTGCTTTAAATTGACCCTGTTTTCTTTCTTTTCTTTTCTTTTAACATTCTTTTTAGATTTTATTATTATTTTTTATACTAATTTATCTGTTTTCTTTCTTAATGCTTCATTAGGTAATAAAATAAAAGTAACAAATATTTATTTATTTTTTTATTTTATTAAATTTTATTAGTTTTAATGAACATTTACAGGGATTTTGGGTTTTAATTGTCCAATTGCCACAGTGCCTGTCAAAGTCAGCTCCGATTAATCTCCCTTGTCGGCGTGTCCCTTGCCATTCTCTATCACTCCTCCCTGAGAGAGACTTCACCCTGATTCATAAGGAAAAGGGGACAGCGTATTCTCTTAGCTACTTCCTGCTGAAAAGGGACGCTGTGGGTTTCAGGGTGAAGATCTTCTCTCACTACTCTAAAGGGCCCCTTTGGCAGTAGGAAACACATAGACTATTATGGAGATTGATTTTGGAATTTAGATGCACTGTTATTAATTGTGCTTAGCCGTACATGTTCATATCCCTGAAGATGTATCATGGGAGGGTTGCAACCTAGAAGACACAAGTTATCTAACAAGTTATAGGTACATGAGTCAAAAATTATGGAAAAGTAGAAGAAAAGATTCTTTCATTGTTTTACAAACCCTCCCCCAGGTCCCCTCCACCGTGTAGCCCTTGCTCTAGACTCCTGTGATGACAGAAATACCTAGTCACATATCTCTTTTACACAGTTTTCTCCCTCCTCTGTTTCAGTGCAGTATACATTATTGAACCCATCTTACTCAGTCTCTCCCCAACCCTGAGGTTAGTCCCATTCTACAACAGTGGCATCATGTAATATTTGTCCTTTTGTGACTGGGATATTTCACTCAGCATAATGTTCTCCAGAGTCAACCATTTAAAAGTAACAAATATTTAGATTGAGGTAGAAAAACACTGTCATTAAAATGATCTATTCAGTGGGAAATTAATGTTCCCAGTGATTAATAGTAGTTATGTGTTTTTTATTGTGTTGTCAAAAAGAATTTTAAATCAAACTGAAACCACTGCCACCAGGACTTTAAAGTTAAACAGTTTTTAAGAAATTATTAGTGGGTTGTTAGACCAATGATGATTGGTCTTATAAAACACAATGTATGGGAATGATATGAAACATAGTGTGAATTAAGAAATGTGTGAAATATATGTGTATATGAGTGAAACATAATAGAAATTAATTTTGTATGCAAACCAATACAAAGTTTAGAAAAATGCTTTAAAAATCATTGTTGTTATATAAAGTGCTTAACCACTCTATAAAGGCTCATTAGTTTCATCAGCACCATTTTTTACCCTTTGGATAAACTACAATAGAGAGCAGTTCTTATAAATGTATTCAATAAGTTAAAAAATTGTGAAAAGTAGAATTTAATCCAGTTAATTCACGGCTGCAGCAGTCTGTGTGGTCAGATTTTTTCTGGAACATTAATCTGTGTTCTGAACATTATATTTTAAGGTAAGCCCAGCTAGACTGAGAAGAGAGATTTAGAACTGTGTTATGTAAGGAAAACTTAGAGGTAGTGTGGATGCTCTGAGCCTCGAGGGGAAGAACAGCCAACCTCAAGGACATGAAGTTTATTATTTAGAAACAGTTTTCTTTTATTGAATAGAGTCAGATCAGTAGGCAGAGTCACACAGGCTTAGCTCAGTAAGAGCCAAATGTGAGATGAAATTGGCTGTGTGGGGTAGGTTTCTGTGTCGGGGCACTTTCAGGCAAAGGCTGGGTCGCCCTTTGGAAGGGGCTGTTGCAGAGCAGCATCCTGGCAGCTGCCGTTTGATTGGACTCTGACTTCGGAGACGACGTTTCACAGTGCCTGGCACATAATAGGCACTCACTAAATAACTATTGAATTGATGACTTAATGATTTAAAACCTGTATAACTTTAAGTGACATTTTTTATACTGCCTACATGATAAAGAGAGTCCCAGGGAAGAATGTTTAGTGTTATTTAGAGGTAGATCTGGTTGCTTCCTAGTTTTTAGGTATCATAAGTTTCATAAATTGCACTGGGTTCTCTGGGGAAAGGTAAATAACTTGCGCAGCTATAACATAAATTATTACTATTTAAGCTTAAGCATTTGTATATGCTTTCATGTCTCATCTTAGACATTTATAAGCCCTTTGATAGGTTAACTGTGCAGTCTTGTTTTGCTTCACAGCACCAAGCCAGAGTCTTTCTGAAATAATACGTACTTTATGGTTGTGGATGAAGGCTCATTCTTGATTCTCACTGTTATTTAGAGATACATTACTATCATTTGTGTATTTCTAAAGCTGGTTCTAAAATTCAGAAATGACGAACTTTAGTAAACCACATTTATATGGTACTTAATGCAGCGGGGACTGTGTTCATTTTTACTCTTGTAGGGGCATGTGAGGGAACCTTGGCTTGCTCCACCTGTCACCTCGTCTTTGAAGATCACATATATGAGAAGTTAGATGCCATCACTGATGAAGAGAATGACATGCTTGATCTAGCATATGGACTAACAGGCAGGTAAGATTTTAGGACCTGCTCCAGGAGTACTAAAACCTGGGCAGGTACAAGTTTTATTACTTTGTTTCTATCTTACCGCTCAGGTGGCCTGGTGGGTAAGGAGATGCACTGCCAACCCCAAGGCAGGTGATTCTAATTCACCAACTGCTCTGGAGGATAAAATCAGCAGTCTCCTCTCGTGTGATTTATAGCCTTTGAAAACCCACTAGTGGGTCAGCTATGAGTCCGTTTCAACTTGACAGGAGTGATTGAGTTTCTAAGACTAGAGTCATGATTGTAGTAATGTTTGCCTAGCTTAGGTAACAGTCCATATTTTAGATATTAGTATGTGGCATTTGTCTTTATTTTCTTACTTGCCTTACTTTACTTTTACTATTCTATAGTGAACTTCTGGGAAGCTTTATAAAAGTGGAAAAATTTAATTCTAAGTTTTAGATCCTAAGGAATCTTTGCCTATTTTTAGTCTAGGGATTAATGTTTACCACAGTTCAACTCAGGTTGGGATTAAAGCATGTGGGTATTTTGTGGGTTTTGTTTTTTTTTCCATGGTCTTGAAGGACAGATTTCATAACTGAATAGAATTAGAGTGGAAAGTTTTACCTCCTCGAGAGTACAGGATTCTTAAAATATATATATATATACTAGTAAATAAGTTAAAATGAATCACTCTCTTTATACATTTCCATTCAAGTTCAGAACTTATTATTAAAAATATTGTTAAAATGAAGAAAGAAAGTATGTAAAACAAACAAAACTAATATTATACTTATTGATAAGATTTACAATAGCAAGTGACATTAAGGGATGCTATATTTATTAGTAATTTCATGTTTTGCTTGAAGTCAATGGAAGTAACTAGTTAAATTACTGTTTTCAAGGTTAGGATAATGAATTTTTTGAAAGGAAAAAGTAGTAATAATCTGACTTGCCCATTGCTGTCAAGTTGGAATCAACTCATAGCCGATCATCCAGCAGATTTTCAGAGGCTCTGAATTGCACAGGAGGAGATCACTCGTCTTTCTCCTGAGGAGCAGCTGATGGCTTCGAACCACTAGAAAAGTACCGCACTTTGGGTTAGCAGCACCACTCCCTCTGTAGCACCAGAGCTCCCTAGTAATAATAATAACCTTGTTTTTTTCCCTGTATACTATGTAAACCAAGATTTTAACAAAAACTATCTCATCCAGTCATCACAAAAATGTTGAAGTACTTAGTATTTATATTGTTATTGTTCTGTGCGTCAAGTTGCTTGTGACTCATAGTGAACCTGTGTACAACAGCCCTAAACCCTCCTCTATCCTGTGCCAACCTCAACACATCTACCTCCATTACCGCAATCACTGACTCAATCCATCTGATAGAGGATCTTCTTCTCTTGCTCTGTCCCTCCACCCTCCCAAACATGATGTCCCTCTCCAAGGACTGGTCCCTCCTTGCATTATGCTCAGAGTATGTCAGATGAAGCTTCAGAATCTTTGTTTCCAAGAAGCAGCTCAGTTTCACCATCTCTAGGACTGACCTGTTTGTTCTTCTAGCAGTCCATGGTATATTCAACACTATTCTCCAGCACCACAGCTCAAAGGCATCAGTTCTCTTTCTGTTATCCCTAGTCACTGTCTGGCTCTCTGATTCATAGCACACAATTGTGAAGATTATGGCCTGGATCAGGCACACTTTAGTCTCCAGCCCTGACGTAATTTTTCTTCAGTACTCTGAAGAGGTCCCTGACAGCTGACTTTCCAATGCAATTCATCTCTTTATTTCCTGGCTGCTAGTATCAAGAATGTTGATTGTGGAACCAAGCAAACTAAAACTTTTAGCAATCTCAATCTTCTCACCATCCATAATGATGCTGCCAATTGGCCCAGTGGTGAGAATCTTTGTTTTCTTGATGTTGAGCTTCAATCCATATTGAAGGCTGCAGTCTTTGAACTTCTGCAGCAAGCACTTCAGGTCCTCAAGCAAGCAGGGTTGTGTCATCTGCATAATGCATGTTGTTGATGAATCTTCCTCCAATCCTGATGCCACATTCCTCCTTGTACAGCCCAGCATCCCAGATGATCTGTTATGGTGACAGAATACATCCCTGGAGGGCACCCTTCCTGACTAGAGACAAAAAAAAAACCCAAACCCCCAAAAAAGTCATTCTCTTTGTGTAGTTCCTTTTCCTGTTGGTGCAGAGATGAGACTGACATTCTGGAAAGAGAAACTCGGAGAAGTAGTTTCTTTTTAGACTCCAGAACAAAGTCAGTTAGGATACTGCCTACCTGTTGTATCAGTGCTCAGCATTTCCTGTGGTTAAGTTTGCCTCCTTATTCCAGAACTTCCCAGTGATCCCACATTAGTCACCAATTAAAATTTCTACTCTTTATTTGATGTTCAAAGTTGTTTGTATACCTGCCCACTATTCGACTCAGGCCTATCCTTTTCCTTTCCCTGTATTGTGCATTATCCAAGAGACCTTGAACTTTCTTGGATATGTTGCTTTTGTCTCAAATACCTTTATTCTTTAATCTTAAATATCAAATCCTGTGCATTCTTCAAAACCTGTTCTAAACACCATCTCCCTCAGCAAAAACTAAGTGCATAATGCACAACAACCCTGTAGGGCTGCTAACCTAAAGGGTGGTGGTTCAAGTTTACTGTCTGCTCCTCAGGAGAAAGAGGGACAGTCTCTTCACATTAGGATTTATTGCCTCAGAAACATGGAAAGGTGGTTAGGAGGCAGAACCAGATTGATGGCAGTGGTTTTTCTACTTTTCCAAGCATGCTACCCTTTGCCAAGGACTAGCTCCTCCTGATAACATGCCTGAAATATGTGAGGCAGCGCCTTGCAATGGGTGTTTGCAGCTGTTCCTCCTCACTGAGCCTTCTTTGATTGAAAGCTTTACCCCATCTGCCATCATTAAGATAGACTCCCCATGGAAGAAGCAGCATTTTTCTACTTGTGCCTTCCAGCCGGAGGGTCCCATCTTCTGGTACTTTATCAAGGTTTTGCTGCTGCTCATAGTGTTTTTAAGAGCTTCTAATTTTTAAAGTGGGTAGCCAGGCCTGCTTCCTAATCAGTCTTTAAGTCTGGAAACTCCACTAACACCTGTGCACTGTGGTTGACCTGTCTGATATGTGACACACTGTTAGCACAGCTTCCATCATCACAGCCACACGGAAGTCCCCCGTACAGCAAACTGACAGACTAGTAGTGGATGTAGTTGATAAAGTTCAGTAGATCTGCTATGAATTAAAATTTAAAAGGTAAATAAACCCCCTACTGCTTTTGGTAAGAAATTATAAAAAATGCCCTAAAGAGCTGCATTGCCTTGTGAATGAGTAATGTGTATTTCATACTTTTCTCCTTTTTATCCAGATCACGGTTGGGCTGCCAAATCTGTTTGACAAAGTCCATGGATAATATGACTGTTCGCGTCCCTGAAGCAGTGACTGATATTAGACAACCCCTCGATATGAGCGAGAAATCCTAAAATAGAACCAATAGGAATATTTTCATGAAACCTTACCTATTTTTATAATTATTTCTTAATGTAATGAGACATGGATGAATGAATTTATTATTATAACCAGCCTTTCTATCTTCATTCTTAGTTCTGAAAGTATATAATCTTTATTTTGGTTAAATGATAAAAATGTCAACCAAATATTAGAAAGCATCTTATGACTGTTTAGCAACTTGAGCAAAATGTTTTTATATACATCTTATGGATATGTACCTATAATGTAGAACTTAAGAAAGAGGAGTGGTTTCCTTGCTCCTGCTTACTCAGGATGAAGGCCGAGATCTGAATGATTCTGTCTCAGGCCATATAAGTCATTAAAAAAATCTGGTACCAGAACCCTCATCTTGTTATTACAAGTTATGTGTTCAGATAAATGGAGTGAGGGTGGGGATATGACAGCTTTATTTATAAAACACATGAAGTTTGATTATGTACAGGCAAAAAACCCATTTCATTGCTTGGTGAACTACTTAGTTTTAAAATCAGTAACTCCATAAAGAAATATTTTAACTATTTTGTTCATTAAAAAGTACAGGGATGTAAATGAAGTTTGATCTCTGCTCTGACCAACTGGAGTAATAAACTGAAAACCCTGTGTCTTCCCTTCTTTTCTTTTCTAAGCAAAATTAACTTTATAATCTTTTAAAAATAATCCTGACTTAAAAATTTCTCCCTGCAGCATAGTTAGAAATGTTTGAACCAGTTAAATTCTCTCTGTTCAGAGCAGGTAGCCTAATGCTTAAAGTGTGATGGCTGCCAACCGGAAGGCAGTTAGCTCAAATCCAGCAGCTGTTCTGTTGGAGAAAGATGAACAGTCTCCTCCTGAGGGATTTACAGCTTCTAAAATCCTGCTGGAGGGTCAGTTATGAGTTAGGTCCAACTCAGGGACACGTAACTATTGAGAGGCTGAAAAAATGAGCCTGCCACCATGCACAGCCCCAGGGGGCGCCATTCTCTTAAACACAGGGCAGTTGTCTTGCAATTTGCTTCAGGGCCCAGGAATTTGGGAATGGTTTTGAGTGCCTCAGAATACCACTTCATTTATAGAAAAAGTTTATATTTTTATCTATAATTAATAGAAGATTGAAAAGATGCACACAGTCTGTTTCTTGGAAGTGTGGTTAAATGTGAGCTTGATTATGAGGAAAATCAGAATAATATAGTAAAAACTATTCAAAACAGTTGAGTTGTTCTTTGAGCACATTATGTATTTTGTTTATTTTTACAAATTTGCAAGTTGTTGTTCCTCATGTAAGATACTGTGTTATATTCATTGTGGTGGCTGTTAGGTGCTGTTGAGTCATTTAAGACTCCTAGCAGCCCTATGAACAACAGATCTTTCTGAACAATAGATCAGACCCTGGCCTCATCCTATGCCATATCAAGATGAACAGGACAAGGAAGGCGTGCTCCCAGGGAGAAGATAGTAGGAAATACCACCTTTAATTTGGAAAAGATAAAGCATGCATACAAATAATTCTGTTGCTGAACTCATTTGCCAAATGAAATCTTAATAAATTTTTATATTTTTCATTGTTGAGAATACACACAGCTGAATATATATATATACCAATTCAGCAGTTTCTGTATATAATAACAAGGTTAATTAGTAAAAAGTGACTAGGAAGAATCTGAGGCTTCTGATACTCTTGTGGTACTTAGTAACTGTTGGGTGCCTTCCTGTATAGAGTGCTATACTCTACCAGTTTTTCCACATCATTTGTTCTCGTCCTTAGCTTCAGTACTTTCTTTGTATTCTTTTCTCAGTTACCTAAGCTGTCATTTCCAGATACTTTCATAATGGCATTCAACTAATCACTAAAATGTAGTCTGAATTGTTTCAGATTTCAAATTAGCAGAGTTCAATTAATGAAGTTTAATTGTGGTACTTAAATAAAATATCTTAAACTTCAAGTGGTGGTGTACTCTGTAATTGATTTATATAAAGTTCCTATGTTTAGTTTGAAAAAGTCATTTTTTACGCATAAGCATTCTAGATAACAGTATTTGGTTTGTCTGCCACTAGTGAAAAAAAATTCCTTAAAATTAGTGGATTAAAACAACAATAATCCTTTCTTATCTTGGACAGTTTCTGTGGGTCAGGAATTCAGCGAGGCATGGCCTGGTGGTTGGTTTCTACTCTGTGTTGTTGGTACTGGATCTTCTGAAGGCCATTCTCATGTCCGATAGTTGATGCTGATATTGGCTGAAGTCTTGTAGGGACCACACATAACCTCACCATGTGACCCACACCTTCTCAAAACATGGGGCCCAGATCCCAAAGGCAAGCCCTCAGAGAAGACATCAGGTAGAAGCTGTGTGTCTTCTATGACTGAGTCCCAGAACTCACTCAGCATCCCTTACAAGCTGGCCACAAAGTCTAGCATGCCATTTGCAGAGCACATTGTCACAGAATTTGCAGGCCTTTTTTTTTCCAAAGCTGCCACAGTAATCATTCCTTTCAACATAACTTAAAACCTACTGTCATCAAGTCAATTCAGACTTAACAGCAACCCAGTCGGACTAAGGAGAACTGGCCTACGGGCTTCCCAAGGCTTTGTGGAAGCAGATGGCCATGTCTGTCTGCCACACAGAGTGGCTGGTGAGTTCACACTACTGACCTTTTGGTTTCCAACCTTTTGCTTAACTACTGAGTTACCAGGACTCCTTCCAGGATAACCTCCTGGTCCTTCTTTCTTGTGAAAATTCGCTTTTTGACTCTGTTCTGAATTTTTTGAGGGCAGTTAATTTGTTTTGGCTTTTAATTCTAAATCAAATCTATCTCTTAATAATGATGCCTCAATTTTTTTGTTGTATAAATCCTAACATTTTTCTTCTTGACAGTTGTGAAAAATGAAAGGGAAAAATGGTGGGCTCCCTCTCAATGCTATGTAATTTTAGTTTCTATTCCTTAGTCATTTTGTCATCAAGAAAGACATTTTTTTTAATAGTACTCTAATTATTGGTTACCTGCTGAAATTTAATACTGAATTTGGTTTTTACAAACAGAAGCAACCTGTAATTACTTATGTACTTCAGAACTGTTGTTTGGTTTTTTTTTAAGTAAACCATCTTATGAATAATTTCCATAACATTGTGCCTAACACACTGTGAAGGTTTTATCTTAAAAGCTGGTTTTCCTATTTTTCTTGGTGACTGGTTATTGTATAGCAATCCATTTGGTCTCTGTCGTGGCCATTCAGTACCTATTAGAAAATTACGTTTCATTTGAAAATTGTTTTCTAAGGGCTACCAACCCAAAGGCACATGGTTCGAATCTCCTACCTGGTCTTTAAGAGAGAGAAAAGAGGAGTAATCCCTTCCTGTATGATTTATTGCCTCTGAAAACTCACTGTAGGGTCAGCTCTCGGTCTGTTCATAGATAACCACAAGGGAGACTTTGATTCATTGTATGTTTTCCCATCTCTTCCTTTGAAGTTTTTGTGTGGACATTTAATTTCATGTAGTTTTTGTTTCTGCTGTTTTGTTTATTTTTCCAGTTGTGCCTTGGGTACATTGACTTCCCTATTCAACAACACATTGTGTTTCCTTCTATTAGTTAAAATCCTCTCAATGTTTGACACTCTTCCCACTTCTCTCTTTGGTCCCCTACTCTACTTTGCCCTTTCCTGACATTGTCTATACTCTGAACTGTTTTTGAAAAAATGCTGTTCTTTTGGTCCTGGTTCAAATCCATCAGCAGCATCTCAGGAGAAAGACAAGCAGTCTCCTCCTGTGCCACTTACAGCCTTTGAAAACCTGCTGGATGGTCAGCAGTGAGTATTTATGTTTGATCCTGTTGAATTGATTATTCTAAGGAGTACGTTTCTCACAGGGGTTATTCTTCACTATGTTGTTGTTATGTGCCATCGAGTCACCGACTCAGTGACCCTATGTACACTGGCCTGTCATGAGCCAATCTTACTGTCTTCAACAGACCTAATCACATTTCTCCAGCCACTGAGTCAACCCATCTCATTCTGGGTCTTCCTGTCCTGTGCTGGCTCTCTACTCTTTTAAGCATGATGTCCTTCTCCAAGGGCTGGTCCCTCCTGGCCATGTGCCTAAAATATGTGAAAGAGAACTTCAAAATACTTGCCTCCAGGGAACAGCTTGTTTTCACCATCTCTAGGACAGACCAGTTTGTTCTCCTGGCAGTCCATGGTATGTTCAACCTTCTTCTCCAGCACCACAACTCAATGGAATTGATCTATCATCCTTTGTCATTGTCCAGCTCTCTGATGCATAGCAAGTAATTGTGGAGACTGTGACCACTATCAGGTGCACCTTAATCTCCAGACTGATCTCATTGCTCTTCAGGATTCTGGAGAGGTCCCTGACATCAGACTTTGCCAACACAATTTGTCTCTTGATTTCCTGACTGCTGGTGCCAAGAGTGTTGATTGTGGAGCTAAGCAAATTGTTCACTATACAGAGCCATTATTGTCTGCAGAAATGTTAATTCCTGAGGCAGTTTCTGTTTTGAAGGTTGTGTAAGAGTCAGACTCTTGGGGGCTCTACCATCTTTTCTTCATTTTTGTATGACTATACAATTGCTTTCCCTTTCCTTACACAACCTGGAATTTCACAGTAAATAATATTTTGCATCAGAATTTATTGGATGACTTTTTAAATTATAAGAGTTCACTGATCAATATAAGTAGAAATAAATTCATAACAGTGTATGTGCAATCCTAAAAATAGTGTATGAAACTGTCAGCATCATCCACAAGATACTCAGCCACCACGTATCAACTTTCCTAGTAGAGAAGTATTTAAGAATAGAAATATGTCTTTGGTTAGGCAACTACCAGATTCCTGTAATGTGTCAACACATCACATGATATCAAGTTATTTTTATCAGATTTTCTTCTGTTTATAATTTCTAGAAACTGAAAGATTGGAAAACCAGCTGGCAGAGAGGAAACCATGGTCACTAGCAGACAGATCTAGGCGTCTGTAGTAGCAGAAATGAGAGAAGATGATTTACATTTATGTGAAGCCGTGTTGGAAGAGTTGACTGGAAGACTCTTTGCAGCAAAAGGCATCATATTTTGCAAGAACAGCTAGTTATAAATCACCTGATATTTTGTTCTCTTGTCCTTTTTGACGCCCGTTGGCTTATCTTAATATCTAAGATGTAGAATT
>NW_006399843.1:218875-248849 GCF_000299155.1 Elephantulus edwardii
CCCCCCCCCCCGCCCCACATTACTTTCAGAGCAGCCTTAGGTTCGTAGGAAAACTGCAGAAATAGAGTCCTTTTGGGGCCCTCTGGGCACTGATTATCCTAATACTAATTTAGTGTGGTATGTCTGTTACAACTGATGAACTATTACTGAGCCGTCATTATTAACCAAAGTGCATAGTTTCCCTTAGGGCTCCCTCTTGGCATTGTATCCTCCTGAAGGGTTTTGCTAAGTGTTTAATATCATGTGTGCACCATCACAGTATCATACAGAATAGTTTCACCATCCTCCAAGTGCTCTGTGTCCACCTACTATTTCATCCTTCTTCCCTTGAACCTCTAACAACCACTTATTTAGATACAGTTTTGCCTTTTCTGCAGTGTAGTACAGTTGTAATCAGATCTTATGTACCTTTATCAGCCCACTGCTTTTACTGCTGCGATAATTACAGTTGTGTGTCAACTTGGCCTCCTATGATTCACTGGCTTGGCAGCTGTGGTGGAGTCATTTCTTCAGTGACAGCCCTCAGGGATTTCATAAATGTTAGGCTTCTCATTAGTTGTGATCACTCGTTTCCTTGAGGTCAAGACCAGCTTGTAATTGACCTGCCTCTAGATTTCTGAGGCTGTTACCTCATGGCAGGAGACTGCCCATCTTTCTCCCTTCTATTGAATTCAGTCAGCCAGAGGGGCTAAGCCTCTGGGTTAGCCACACAATGCCTTAAGTTCCCTCAAAGCACAGAGGGAGGGGTTGATAGAATATTTTTCCCTATTCAAGCAAGTTGAAACACAAACCAAACCCACTGCTCTGGAGTTGGTAGTTTGACAGCCCAACACTGCATCACCAAGGTTCCTAAATTTCTTGGCAGCCCAACTTTTTTTTTTAAAGTATATTCTTGCAAATAGGGAAACTATTCTTTGTGCATAAGATATATTTGTTGTTGTTAGGTGCTTTTGAGTTGAGTACGACTCAGATCTGAACCCTGTTCTATCCTGCACCATCCTCATACTTCCTGACACACGAGGGCCCATTGTGGCAGTCACCATGCCAATCTACCTGGTTGAAGGTCTTCCTCTCCTTCACTGACCCTTTCCTTTCAGAGCATCATGTCTCTCTCCAAGGAATAGCCCCTCCTAGCAATATGCGTCCTGCTGTCCTGTGAGGTGCCCAACTTCAGCTAGTCAGATACCTAGCCCCTCCTCTGACCTTTCTGCCGGAACGGATGTCACGGGCTTTTGGCGTCTTCGATTACCTGAGAAATGGGAATCCCAGAACACTTGATCGTTCTAATTCGAAACTTATACTTGGACCAGGAGGCAGTCGTCAGAACAGAGCAAGGGAACACTGCATGGTTCAAAATTGGGAAGGGCGTACGCCAGGGATGCATCCTATCTCCATACCTCTTCAACCTATATGCAGAACAGATTATCCGGGAGGCTGGGCTCTATGAGGAGAAATGTGGGGTCAAGATTGGTGGACGATTTATCAACAATCTGTGTTATGCGGATGACACAACCCTGCTTGCTGAAACTGAGGAGGACCTGAAGCGCCTGCTGCAGAGTGTCAAGGACTGCAGCCTACAATATGGACTGAGGCTCAATGTCAAGAAGACAAAGATTCTCACCACTGGACCAATTGGCAGCATCAGGATGGATGGTGAGGAGACTGAGATTGTACACAGCTTTAGTTTGCTTGGCTCCATAGTCAACAGTCTTGGCACCAGCAGCCAGGAAATTAAAAGGCGCATTGCCATGGGAAAGTCTGCTGTTAGGGACCTCTCCAAAGTACTGAAGAACAATGGTATCTCTTTGGAGACTAAGGTGCGTCTGATACAGGCCATGGTCTTCGCAATCACCTGTTATGCATCAGAAAGTTGGACAATGACCAAGGAGGATAGAAGGAGAATTGATGCCTTTGAGCTGTGGTGCTGGAGAAGAGTATTGAGAATATCATGGACTGCTAGGAAAACAAACAGATTTGTCCTGGAAAGGGTTAAACCAGGTGGCTCCTTGGAGGCAAGGATTCTGAGGCTCCGTCTAACATACTTTGGACATGTTGTGAGGAGAGACCGGTCCTTGGAGAGGGACATCATGCTTGGGAGGGTGGAGGGACGGTGCAGGAGAGGAAGGCCCTCTATGAGGTGGATTGATTCAGTGACTGGAATAATGGGGATGGGAGTGTCAGAGACAGTGCAATTGGCACAGGACAGAGCGGAGTTTAGGGCTGTTGTACATAGGGTCGCTATGAGTCGCAGGCGACTCGACGGCACATAACAACAACAACAACAACAGCAATATGCGTAAGGTATGTGTGGCAAAGCCTTATCTTTCTTGCCTCCAGAGAGCAGTGTGACTGCACCCTCTCCAAGACATAACTGTTCTCTTGGCCGTCCATGGGATGTTCAGTGCTCTTCTCCAACACCACAGCTCAAAGGCATCAATTACTCTGTCATCCTTATTTGTCCAACTCTCAGATGCATAGCAAGTGATAAAAAAGACAAAGGTTTGAATCAGATGTATCGTAGTCCTCAAACTGACAGCATTACTCCTCAATAATTTGGAGAGGTCCCTAATTGCAGACTTTCCCAGTGCAATCCATCTCCTGATTTCCTGACTGCTGGTACCAAGGGTGTGTGATTCAAGTAAGATGAAGTTGTTGGCAGTTTCAATCTCTTCTCCATTCATCATGATATTGCCTGTCCATCCAGTGGTAAGAATCTTTGTTTTCTTGTCATCAAGATGCATTTTGAGGTTCCATTTAACATAATTGGTACAAGTAAGCAAGCAGCATCAAAGAAAAACTGTCTTGTGCAACCAAATATAATTGTCGGAAAGATTGTCCTGTATACAAGGGAGTCCTGGCAGCCTTGTGGAAGATTTGCACTGCCTACACAAAGATGGACGGTATGAATCCACCATCTACTGTCTGCCCGTGTGAAAACCCACTGGAGGGTCAGCTATGGGTCAGTTTCAACAATGAGTTTTATAGTTTTTGAGCACATAGTAAATTCGCCTCAAGTGATTTGTTCTAGCTGGGATCAGATTTAAAGAAAGCTAAAGTGACATTTCTATGCTTTGCCTTTTTTTAAAAAAAATATAATTTCATAGTTTTCTTCCAAATATCTTAAGAAATGTCTGGTACATAGTAGGTGGTCAGAAAATATTGGTTTAATTTGTTGAATGAATCTACTGGGGTGGGGGTGGGGGGTGCAGAATCTACTTCCTTTGTCCCCTGCTCTGGCCCCTAAGGCACCTAGATAAAGTTGCAGCAGCTTTAGAAGGGAGAAGAAAAAAGTCTTGGGTTAGAGCTTTTGATGAGTAAATGTAATTATGTTAAATGAGGCAGCACAGCCAAAACAAAAAAGCAAAGAGGTTATACCATCAGACTTTTGAGGTTAAACTCCAAGGTTGCAGCTCTTATCAGGATAATGAGGAGACAAACTTTCAAGTGTTTTATACTCTTTTTTACTTTTCCGAGACAGTTGAATGCTGGGAGAACACTATGGTTTGGGGCTGAGTTTTGTTCCCCCTCCCCTTCCTTGTTCCAAGAGTGCTCCTAGAATTTCTAAAACCAAAAGTGCTCATGTACCCACAGCAGAGAGGCTGCATCTTGACTTGGTACCTGCCTCTGCCAGCGTGGGTTTGTGTTCCGAGAGATGTGATGACAGAGCGGAACAACTCTGGGATAGGTTTTTGCTTTGTATGGCTTTTAATTGTGAAGAACAAAGAGAGGGTGGCCTCAGGAAGCTGACTTCCCCTCCCACTACCAGAAACAAATGAATGTGCTCCAGCTCTCCACCAAGTGACAGGTGATGTCTGCTCAGTGGTCACTCACTTTGGGAACTCTTCTGGAGCCTCAGTGCAGCCCCATTGCACAACATCCTGGTGCGGTTAATGCGCACGCCTCAAAATGCCCAGCCTACCTCAGGCTTCACGCCAAGTGGCAGGACAGCAGAAGCATAGAAGGCATCCGACCAGGAAACCACCTGTTGGCACGCTTGTTGCCGTCATTATTACCCAACATACCACAAGTTCAATTTTGTGGCTTGACCACACAGCCTTCCAGGCCAAAAGTTATTTGGAAAGAGAGCAAAGGAAAAACTGAACATGAAATAAGTAAGCCAACAGTCATCACCTAATGCAACTGCACAGAGAATTTGAAGAATAGTTTAAGTGTTTGCAAAATGTTTGTAGATATCAAAGAGTCAAACCATCTGAGGGAAGCATTCCATTACTCCCAATTTTTTGTAAAGATACTCATTTTGACCTGGAAAATGTGCACCCTTGCCCAAGTCAGCATACTTTGCACTTAACACCTCATTCAAAACTGCCAAGTATGTTAAATTCTAATTAGCAATAAAACTTGTGTGTAGCTATTAATGTTATTTTCTTTCAGAAATTTGTCTGCAGTGCTTGCAGGGGAACAGGGGCCCTCATCTCACTTTCTTACCACAATATTAATTCTATTCTAGCTTCTCTCTCTTTTTTCTCAACCCCTTTATGTTTTTTTTTCTTTAATTATATTCTACACCATTTTTTTCAAGGCTTATTTAATTTTCTGACACACTCTGCCCTCCTACACTCCTAACCTGTCCCTAGCCTTCTGTTTGTACTTTGTTCATTGTTAATTGTATTTAAAAGGCTTTGATTCATAGGGGCCTTAAAAACAGGTATATATTCCTTAAAGTCCATTAGCATGTATAGGCTTTTGTAACCTATTACATATGTTTCATAGTTACTAAAGTTACAAGTTTTCCTCTTTATCATATTTTGGAAAGATTGAGACTTCAAATGAAGGGAAGGAGAAAGGAAGGAAAGGAGGGAGGGAGGGAAGGAAGGAAAAAGAAAGATTACATTCATTTAACAAATATTTATTAACTACCTATACCTACTAGGTGCTGGGAACCTCTAGTGGCTCAGATGGTTAAGTGCTCAATTTCCCACTGTAAGGTTGGCAGTTTGACTTTTTTTGGTGGCACCTCAGAAGAAAGACCTGCAATCTGATTCCACAGCCTTGAAGACCCCCAGTGGAGCACGATTTTCCTCTGCACACGTGGGAGAGTCAGCATTGCCTCCATGACTGTGGAGTTTTGTTGTTGTCCTGTGTTCACTAAGTGCTGGGGATACAAGAGGGACAAAACAAAACAGATCCCTGCTCTCATAGCTGTTTTGAGGGGATTGTGGGAAGTCTGACAATAAGTAAACCAAGGACATTTTCAATGGTGAGAAGTGCTATGGAGCATAACAAAGCAGGGTGCGGGGATTGGGGTGTTGAAGGATGAGAGAGGTAGAAAGGGGCTACAATCTTAAGTGAGATGGTTGAAGCACTTGTGTTCAGGTTGCCTCACCAAATCAAACCCCTCTGGTGTTGAGCCAATTTCAGCATCCCTCAAGCATCTATCCATCTTTCTCCCTGGGAGCTGCTGATAGATTCTAACCACTGACCTTCTAGGTTAGCAGTACAACATGTAGTGAGTGCACTACAATTCCAGGGAGCCTTTCAGGGAAGTGAGGGGTTCAGAATGGGACCTTGTAGACGCTATGGGCCCTGCAGGAACTCTGCATTGACTTCCACGGGATAGACACGGCTGGAGGAGAATACTGTCATTTAAGTGAGAGTAGCAGGTGTTGTTCCAGGGGACATGTTATTTATTTGGATATGTTATTTGCAAGTCCTTGGGCTGCCAACCCAAAGGCATGTGGCTTGAATCTACCAGCTGCTCCAAGGGAGAAAGGTGGGCAGTCTCTTCCTGTGTAGTTTACAGCTTCTGAAAGTCTGAAGAGTCAGTTAGGAGTCAATTCAGACTGGACAGTACATAAAATGTCCACATGCCCAGTGCTGTGCTAAGTGTTGCTTCTTGTCATTCGATTTTGACTCATAGCAAGCCTGTGTGACAGAAAAACTGCCTCATAGGGTCTTCTCGGTTGCAATCTTTGTGGGAACAGATCACCAGGTCATTTCTTCTGTCCATTACTTGGTGACTCCAAACCTTTTGGGTAGCAGCTTACCACTTAAATTTTGTGCCCCCTTCGCTCAGTTACCTCATCTCTAGAAGAGGGTAAGGTGTCCTTAGCGAGCTGTGCTGCAGGCTGAAAGGCCACCAGCCATTCCTTGGTAGGAGGTTGAACAGTCTCCTGTGGCATTTATCGCCTTCGAAAACCTGCTGGGGATGAAGTGTGTGTGAGTGTGTGTGTGTGTGTGTGTGTGTGTGTGTGTGTGTGTTGAGGGGGGAGGGGATGAGCTATTAATCAGTTCCAACTCAACAGGAAGAACCAGCTTTTGACTTTTCTGCAAGCTTGAATAGGCAGAAAGCAGAAGAGCCTGGAAAATCCACTCCATGTCCACTCTCTGGCTGCCTGCTCTACAAACAAACAAACAAAAAAATCATACTAACAACCTTGTCCCATTAGAGTGGAAATAAAATATTGATGTGTATAAAGGGTCTAGCAAAAAACTTAAGGACTCGATGAATGTTCTTCTTTTCCCTCAGGGTCACACACAGACAGTTAATAAAATCCCAGTACTTAGAAAGAAGGCTTGTGGAACGCACTTAATGTGTTTCAGATTGCTTCTCTCCCCTGCCCTCTCAACCCTCCACCTCTGGGTCCCAGCTTCCTTATCTGGGTCCCAGCTTAGTGGGCCTGTGGGACAGCTCAAAGGCAGTTTGCTTCAAGTTCCTTAGGATTCTCTACCAGGTAGGTATTTGTGTAAACGCCCCTCTAGCAACTAGTGGGCGCACTATGCACTCGATGGGAACTTAATCCCCGAAGAAGACCTTGGTGAGAGGACAGCAGGGTCAGGCTAAGGCCAGTGTTGTGTTCAGCTCTGATTAGTCAGTGGTCTTGCCAAAGGGGCATGGCTCAATGCCTCAAGGAAGATGATCTTGGGCTCTCTGAGAACAAGAGTGAAATGCAAAATGTCACTGCTCCCCCAGCAGAGCCGGAGTGGTTCTGTTTCTCATATGTCATCCTTATTACTTTCTAATTACCTTCTGACCTTTACTGACTCTGACAGTTGTGAGTCTTTTTAAAAAAAAATAAAAAATAAAAAGAAGATTCAAGAATATTACCATTATGCAGTTGCCTAGGAACCGGGCCTAAAATACATCTGGCTTTAATAGAAGAGCTAAAATGAGTTTTCATTTCTTGGCATTGTCTCTCCTTTTCTCCTCTTCTCCCCCCTGCCCCCTTTTGCTGTATCAACCGTGAATTGCAATGGAGTTTCTCGCTAATCCTTTCTGAACTGTCCCAGGCTAGGAGACCCAGCAGAGAGCATTTTCCATCAGGGGAAGCTTTAGCGACTCTAATTTGGTATTATGAAACCTAATCCCTGGCCTACTTTCGCACTGCACACACAGAATCCGTGTTGTCAAGTCACCCCTCACTCTGGATCTCTGGAAGCTTTTGCCAGCACATGTGAGACTTTGAGAAGGAGATATTATTTGTCTCTCTATCAAGGCATATCCTGCAACAGTTTGCCAAATGGCTGCAAAAAGAATCTTCTAACCCATAAAAATTTCCATTGTTACTTGTGCCAATCTTTCTTCTTGGATTTGTTCTCTCTTCCTACCTGCTGGATCATTGCAACATTTGATCAGACCACAGCCACTGCGTCCTGAGGGAACACAAACCCAATAACTCAATAAAGGGAAGAAAGGAAAAAGTGAAAGAGGCTGGGGGTGGGGGATGGCCCAGTTTATTGGCTATCAAGGTGATTCTGACCCATGGCAACCTCGTCGGTGTCAGGGTAGAACTGTGCTTCATAGGGTTTTCAGGAGCAGCTTGTTTTTTGGGGGGGAAGTAGATGACCAGGCCTTTCTTCCTAGGCTTCTCTGCGGGGACTTGAACCTCTAACCTTTTGGTTACCCACCAAGCCCATTAACTCTTGTTACTAACCTGGGACCCAACAAAGTGGAAACAGAAGAGAATCCCTTTCTTCTGTGTCTGTTGTCTGACTTCTGCCAGAAGGAATCTGCGAATTTACAGAGATGCTTCAGCTATTAAAGGTCACACTCAAACCATTAGGTTATGACCTACGAAAGTCTGCAGGTCAGGGCACTGTGCATAAACTTTAAAGTCATGACTTTGTACAAGAGGAGGGGACACGTTGCAAAGTCAGGGCATAAGCAGACCTTGAATCGGTTCTCGTTGTCTGACATCAACCTTAGGCCATTTTCTCTTGTGCTTGATCATAAGAACCAGCTGCCAGCTTGTTAAAAGCCCTGACCCAGAGCTCAGCCTCATGCTGTAGGTGTGGCATGGGATTTGGAAAGCAACTTTTAACAAGCTCCTTGGGTGATTTTTTAAAAAATAATTTCTAATTGTGATTTTAATGAAAGTTTACAGAAAACTTGGATTTCCATTCATTCATTATTGCACAATTTCTTCCTTCCCCAACCCCAGTCCACTTTGTTATGCACCTCTTATTCTGCACTGCTGTTAAGGAAATAATACCTAATCATATATATTTTTTTAATAGTTCTTTCCCTCATCTGTTCCAATACAGTGTTATTTATTCCCTCTTTTCTTAGTTCCCTGGATGATTCTTATCAGGCGAGTCTGGGAAACTCTGGCCATGACGTAGAGTCCAGGCTTCTCGTAACTTTATGCAAGGCTTCCTGAGAACTGGCCCGCCCTCGCCTTGAATTCTATCATTTTAAATTCTCACTTCTGGCTCCAGAAATAACACCTTTGATTTACCACCTTTATTCATGACTTCAGAGGACACTCTGGTGGCGTAGTCCATAGGTAGATGCTCTGCTAACCCAAAGGCTGAGCTTCTCTGATGGTCTGAAGCCACCAGCAGGAGTTCCCAGGGGGAAAGATGGGAAGTCTCCTCTGATGCCACTTACAGCCTCTGAAAACGCACTGGAGGGCCACTCTGAGACGATCCCAACTCAACTGCAAAGACTTGGACTCTTACTTCATGACTCCAGGCCCTTGGTGACGACCTTAATTATCAGTTCTGCTTCCTGCTTTTACCATAAAATCTTCCTCTTGCTTCTAACACAAGAGTGGCTGTTACCAAAACTTCTTAAAATTACCATTAGTATCTGCACTATCACATATCCACCCTCTTTTGGTTTGTTACTGTGGAGGATTGCATATTGCTAGAGTACTGGAAGCTATGCCATTTCTATTTTAAATAGCAGCAGGAGTACTCATGGGGGATGGATTTCGGCAGAGCTTTTTTTCACACTAAGACTAGGAAGAAAGGCCTGGCAAACTACTGAAAGTCATCCAGTGGAAACCTTATGAACAACTGAGCATTGTCTAGTTTGCTTGCTTTAGACACGTCACCTTGCCCACGCAGGCTGCTTTAAAACCCCCAGATTCCAAGAATCCTCCAGAGTATGGGGAGGAGAGTTTCATCCAGTAGTGCCAACCACTTGGTGAGTGTCATGACCACTCATCCTGATCAAACTATATACATGAGACACAGGGATAGCATTTTAATTATAGACATTAGACAGTGAACAACAGGAAAAACTTCATCAGGAGCCGTGCTCCCTGATCAAAGGCTATCTGGGAGGGGAGGAAAACTCTCAAGGGTGCCTCTTTCTTTTCAGGTGGTCAAAGGACCCCAAGGATATTCTCCCCAGAATGCAGTGCCAGTGCTTCTGCCTGATCACCTGAAGGGGAGGGTTAATCAGGTATGGAGGCGTAAGGCCAGAATCACAGTTCTGTATTGCCGCTGCTTACATTGATAAATCTAGGCTCCCAAGGAGGAAGTGCGATGTTTCCCCGAAATCTAAAAGATATTGTGTGGATCACAACAAACTGTGGCTGACTCTGAGAATGGGAATCCCAGAACACTTGATTGTGCTTGTACAAAACCTATAGTTGGACTAGGAGGCAGTCGTCAGAACAGAGCAAGGGAACACTGCATGGTTCAAAAATCAGGAAAGTTGTACCCCAGTGATGAACATATCTCCATAGCTTTGTAATCAATATGTGGAACAGATCTTCTGGGAGGCTGAGCTCTATGAGGAGGGATGTGGCATCAGGATCGGAGGAAGACTCTACATCTTGCATTATGCAGATGACACAACCCTGCTTGCTGACACTGAGGAGGACCCGAGGTATTTGCTGCAGAAGGTCAAGGACTGCAGCCTTCAATATGAATTGAAGCTCAACATCAAGGAGACAAAGATTTTCACTACTGGGCCTATAGGCAGCATCATTAAAGACAGTGAAGAGATTGAGTTTGTAACAGCTTCAGTTTACTTGGCTCCACAATCAACACTTTTGGTACTGACAGCTAGGAAATCAAAAGCCTATTTGCATTAGGAAAATCTGCTGTCAGGGACCTCTTCAGAGTACTGAAGAAAAATGATGTCAGTCTGGAGGCCAAAGTGCACTTGATCCAGGCCATGGTCTTTAATTAGTTGCTATCCATCAGAGAGCTGGACAATGACTAAGGAGATTGATGACTTTGAGTTGTGGTGCTGGAGAAGAATATTGACTATACTATGGACTGATAGGAGAAAAAACAGGTTTGTCCTGGAGAGGGTGAAAACTGGCTGCACTTTAGAGGCAAGGATTCTGAAGTTCCATCTGACATACTTTGAACATATTGCTAGGAAAAACCAGTCCTTGGAGAGGGACATCATGCTTGGGAGGGTGGAGGGACAGCGCAAGAGTGGAAGACCCTGGATGAAATGGATTGACCCAGTAACTGGGGTGTTGGAGGTAGGTGTGTCAAAGACAACAAGGTTGGCTGACGATAGAGGAGGGTTGAAAGCTGTTGTATATAGGGTTGCTATGAGTCTCAAGTGACTTGATGGTACATGACAAGAATAACAAAGAAAGACACCAGTAGTGGAGGAGGTTATAGCTATTGAGGAGGAGCTGATCCAGAGTTGATCCTTTAGCAGGTTTTCCAAAGCAGCATGGATTGTGGAATAATACATATGGATTATGGAATATGGGAGGAGATTGCCCATCTTTGTCCCATGTAACAGTTGATGGATTCAAACCTCGTATCTTTGTGTTAGCAGGTGCCTCTCCATGAAGAGATTTCCTATCCTTCTGATGAGAAGGATTTTCCATCCTTCTACCACAGAGCAGAAGGTGGATATGAACCTCATGCCTTTGGGATTGCAGTGCAACTTCTTACCACTAGACCACAAAGGCACACAACAAACATCAGAGACCAAGTGTAGAGTAAGCCAAAGGGCTGGCTCCTCTCACATGTCAGGAGGCTCACTCGCCAGCCAGGAGGATGTTAGTTGGCCAAGAAGGGTAAGGAGCCCCTTGAGAGAAGAGTTGGAACAATAGCTACGACAGTTGACTCAAGCTTGCCACCGTGAGGACGTCCTACACTGCCCTGTGTTCTCTTGTGCTAACGGTCACCAGGCATTGGAGTTGTTGACCCCTTACCCTACCTGCCTATCTATCATTTTTCACATTTCCTGCTTTATTTTCTTAAAAGGACACACCCTCACCTCAGGCACCTCAACTAGAAGGGAAGTGTGGAGAAGGGGAATCCTGGGTGTAACATGCTGACTTGTCAGTTTTCTCTAAGAGGACCAGGCGTGTGGCCCGTCTTGCGTCTCATAGCCACTGAGCTGGTTCTGACTCATAGCTGATCCTCCACTGGGTTTCCAGGGCTGCAAAAATCAGAGGGAAGGAGACTGCCCATCTATCTTTCTTTCATGGAGCTGCTGGTGGATTTGAACTGCCAGCGACTCATGGCCTCTGGCTTGGCAGACTGTGCCATCAGAGCTCCCTACACAGTCGTTGTGTACCATCGACTTGGAACCGGCCCATAGCTGACCTTCCAGAGGATCTTCAGAGGACAAGATTGTGCATCTTTCTCCAATTAGAGAAGCTCATGGATTCAAAATGTGCACCGTTGGGATTACAGTGCAGCTTCTTATCACTAGGCCACCAGAGGGCCAACAAAAATCTGTTGTGTTTCCCTCTGCAGCAAGAGGCTGTTCCACAAGAGCAGAGGTTTTCATCCTGCAACTCTCGCACCTCACCTGGTGCCAGCTACCTGCCAGAGTGCTGACTGAACAGCCTCTGGAGAAATCTGCCTTGAGAAACAGGCCTGAGTCCAGTCAGGAAGACCAAGGGAGGAGGGGTTCTGCAAATGCAATCTTGAAAGGGGTAAAAGAGAGGGAAATAGGGAGAAACTACAGAAAGCTAAAACAACAAAAAGGCTGAAGGAAGAAAACAGATATGATACAGAAACACAGAGACAAGAAGAGAGTGCACACAGGAGCAGGTGACTTTGTACTGTAAGGTAAAGTTAGGAAAAGCATATTGTTATTGTTATGTGTGTCTGATTCAGAGTCAACGCTTAGCTCTCCCTCCAGTGAGATTTTAGACAAGGTCAGGTGTGTTCAGTGTAGTATGGCTGTAGATTCCAGTAAGTTTTTAGAGACTATAAATCCCATGGGAAGAGATGGCCCATCTTTCTCCCTCAGAGCAGCTGGCGAGCTGAGCTTCATGCCGTTGCAATAGCAGTACAACTCCTTACCCACTAGGTCACCAGAGCTCCCTCAGAAAAATTCAGAGGAAAGGATTCATTGTTTCTAAGCAATGCAGTTTCTGTTGGTAGTTTCTAGGCACAGACAAGGCATCACTCAAGGTCATCTCTCCCACGCTGGCATGGCTCTGCCAACAACCTAGTGATGGACAGTTCTATGTCTTTAAAAAACAAAAATGCGACAAGACTCAAACAAAATTCATCGCCCTCAAATGAGAACTGACTCATAGCTGCCCCTCCAGTGGGTTTTCAGAGGCTGTAAATGTCACAAGCTGAGACTGGCCTGCCCACCTATTTTCTGAAAAGCAGCTGATGATTTTGAACCATCTGCCGCTGGGTTAACAGCACCACTGCTTACCCTTTAAGCCACCAAAGGTCTCCAACCCTGTGCCTAGGAGGGAGAATCCAGAATCAGAGCACCAAAGTTCCATTTCTATTTACCCCCAGTGCTTGCTGACCCTTTCCCTGACTAAAATGCTCAAACCTTCTGTGCCTCTGTCTTCTCATCTACAAAATGGTTCTTGCATCATGTTGTGGTTGTTCTTATGTGCTGTCGAGTCGCCTGCAACTAATAGCGACCCTATATACAACATCCCTAAACCCTGCTCTGTCCTATGTCAATCTTATTATCTCTGACACATCCACCCCCATTACCCCAGTCACTGAAGCAATCCATCTCATCAATGGTCTTCTTCTCCTGCGCTGTCCCTTGACCCTCCCAAGCAGGACATCCCTCTCCAAAAAGTGGTCCCTCTTTGCAACATGGCCAAAGTATGTCAGATGAAGCCTCAGAATCCTTGCCTTGAAGGAGCAATTTGGTTTCACCCTCTCTAGGATTAACCTGTTTGTTCTCCTAGTAGTCCATGGTATAGTCAATACTTTTCTCCAACACCACAGCTCAAAGGCATCAATTCTTCTTCCATCATCCCTAGTCATTGTCCAGATCACTGATGCATATAATAAGTAATTGTGAATGAGTGGCATCCACTTCTGAAATGGCTTGCCTCTGGAAACTATGAACATGGAGAAATGACGAAAGTTATATAAGAGTTCAGGTCTTTTGTTCATAGGGTTGCTAAGAGTTGTCTACGACTCGACGGCACTTAACAATAACAACATGCCCTGAATCAGGTACACCTCAGTCTCCAGACTGATGTCATTGCTCTTCAGTACTCTGGAGAGGGCTCTGACAGCAGACTTTCCCAGTGCAGTTCCTCTTTTAATATCATGGCTGCTGGTACCAACAGTGTTGATTATGGAGCCAAGCAAATGAAAACTGTTAGCAATCTCAATCTCTTCACCATCTATCATGATGCTGCCAGTCGGCCCAGTGGTGAGAATCTTTGACTTCTTAATGTTGAGCTTCAATCCATATTGAAGGCTGTAGTCCTTGACCTTTTTCAGCAAGTGCTTCAGGTCCTCCTCAGTTTCAGCAAGCAGAGTTATATCATCTTGCATCATAGGGCTGTTGAAATAAAGATAATCCAAGTAAAGTGCTTGATAGAGTGATAGAGTGGCACCTAGTAAGTGATTAGCTGTGATACGTACCACACAGACATCGAGTATGTGCTAACTAGATGACAACTTGGAGCAGCGGCTTTAGAATGTGAGAGATTTCAAGTCCAGACTCCACCGTTTTCTCCATTTGTGACTTCTGCTAATTTTTTAACTCCTTGTATGTTGTACCAGCATAATCACTGTTTTCTACGGGGCATCTACTCTCTATGAGGAGTCCCTAGAGACTGTAAATGGTTCAATGCTTGGTGCCAGCCAAAAATCTGGAGGCTTGTACAAGATCACAGCCTTGAGAATCCCATGGAGTGGTTCTCATGGAGCAGTCATGAGTCAGAATCAGGTGACAGCGACCGGATGGCTGACTACTATCTACCAGGCACTATGCAAATGTTACTTGTGTGAACCACACAACCTGGCTGTGAGAATATTACCCCCATGTGATTACCTCTCAGATGCTTCAATTAATATCAACTCCTAGTTGTCGTCTTTATCGGTAATCTCTGTCCATGCCCTCTCTACCGTTGCCCACTCACTATGCCCTATTCTCATTCTCTCTCTCTTTCTCAAACACACACACACACACACACACACACACACACACACACACACACTCTCATTGGTTATTTTCAAGCAAACCTCAGATAGACTACCATTTCATCTGATGAGATGTTTTATAATATCTTGGTGGTCTTACCATGTTTCGACTCACTCTAATCTATGTGAATGAAGATGGCTCTGAACCCCCAGCATATACCCAGACGCCTGATCTCTTGGTGCATTCTTGCCTGTCATCTTCTGAATCTCTGTTCTCACCTCACTAGTGAGATGATACTATGCTGCTTCAGGAAGCACTGGAGATGGAGGAAAACGGCAGATATGCATCCAGCACAGGCTGGCATAGACGGGTCTGTGTCAGGATGGTAGGATGACAGCTGCACATCAAAGGCCAGCCTCTAGGCCTGAAACCAAATGCATATGGCACACTCAACTGTGACTTTTAAACAACAAAGACATTTTTTAGGGGTTACTCTGAGGCCTCCGAGGTCTCTTTAGAATGGATTTTCTTTAAGTAATGATCACTCATTGCCATCAAGTCAGAACTGACTCCCAGCTGACCCTCGCCTGGGTTCCTCAGGCTGTGAACCACCCACAAGGAGATTGCCTATCTTTCTCCCACAGAGCTGGTGATGGAGTCGAACCGCCAGCGAGGCACCACCTTTGGGTTAGCCGAACAACCTCCTTCAGTCTATGCCACCAGAGCTCCCTGAGGGAAATCATGCTCAGCTGCTGACTGAAAGGGTAGTCCTTTGAGCCCCAGTCAGAGACAACTCAGAAGACTTGCTGCCTATCTGCTTCCACACAGTCACAGCCACTGAGAACCCTAGGCTGCACTCAGGCACCCACGAGACCACTTGAGCTCAAGCCAGCCCTGCCGGACAGGAAGCTTTAGCAGCTGCACGGGGAGGGGGGGAAAGCGCGAAGTTCATTTTTACTAAACTTCCACTTGGTCCTGTCATATCAGGTACCATTCTGGCTGACTTGTCCAAAGTTTTTCACATCCCCAGTCTAAAATACTTGAGTAGTGTGGTGAGAAGATCACCTTGAGTATTTTCCTTTTTTTGTAATTTTTTTTTATCATTAAGAGAGCATGGTACTGTTTTAAAGTTCCTTTCCTTCTTTTCTCCTAGAGCTCACTTTGCTACTGAAGCAATTATCCCTAAATAGCTTGGTTCACCGCCCTCCTGAATGAACAATCCTTGCAAAGAAGGGAAAATGGATAGTCTGCAACTTCCTAGCTGTCTGTAGATTCTTATCCTTTCGCCTGGAAGGAGCCTCCAGCCCTGGTACTTCCTTTAAGGCACATCTAAAGCATGCTTGGAGTCAGAGAAAGAGAAATCACTTTTTCTGTAGTGGTGCCAATATTGCTATTACAATATGATTTCCAAGGGAGACGGTGTTACGTAACTAACCACCGCATCAGATAAAAACCACCTCCAGGCTTTCAGCTGAGGGGGAGTTTCCTCCTTGATAAAGAGCTGAGGATTGTCGGTGGTGGGCAGGCGGCTATTCATTTTTTCTCCCTTGCAGAAAAGTTTCAATGCCACACTTTGGTGTGACTGGAAAGTCCGTATGCCTTGTGGCCAGAAAGGCCCGATTGTCTTGGCACTGCCAAGGTCTGGCGGGGTCAACAGTTCAAAGCAAAGTAAATAAGGAAGTGATGACGTTCTCATTCACGGGGCATTGGTGGTTCAGAGGTAGAATTACTGTTTTCCAAGCAGGAGAACGGATTTGATTTAACAGCCCGTGTTACCAGATGCACAGCCACTATCCTGTCAGTGAAGTTTGCATGTTGCTTTCAACAGAGATTCTAGAGTAGGAAGAAAGGCCTGGAAATATACTTATGAAAATCAAAGGATGAAGACTCCATGAATCACAATGAAACAGAACTGGAAGCTGGCCGTATTTTGCTCCGTTATGTACAGGGCTCACCATGAATCAAGCCTGATTTGTTGATAGCCAACAGCAACAACATTGTCATTCAAAGGTGTTTCTGGAATGTCTGCTTTTAAAACATCATCACAAAAGAGCGATTCCCATCTCCTTCGGATAGTGTGTTCTGAGTGGTGCCTGTGCACTTAACCTCCTTGCTAGTCCAGACAAACCTAAAGCACAAGGGATGGCCCAGCTCCTCCTTCTGTTTTAACTAACAGCTAGTGATGCTCGAGCATGGCTCGTCTTGACATGGCTTCATGCCAAGGGACTGTTTCTCAGTTGCATTATGAAATACGGCACTCTTAACTCGTGTAATTAATGGTAGCTGCCCCAGTGGTCTCACACACAGCAAGGATGGTGAGCCTGGCACAAGACCAGGCAGTGTTTCATTCTATAAGGTCATTGTGAATTAGAACCTCAATGGCACGTAACAGCAATGCCAGCCACATTCTGCTCACAGGATGAAGCTATGCAAAGATTTAGCGGAGTTCTTGGGCACTAGTTGTCTGGACAGCCAGACAGGGTTGTCTAGAAGAGTTGGTATTTTTAGCTGGACATCTTAGTCACACTAATTAAACTGTCATCGCAATAGATGGGGCACATGAGCCGTGTTGACATGAGTTCTGCCTGTGCCTCAGTGATTAAGCTTCTGTCTACCAGCTGTACCTTCAAGCCTAGGAAGTCAGAGATAGCCCTAGTGTCCATGAGCACCCTTGCACTGTTATATTAAGACATTTTAAAAAGTAAGAATAATGATACAACCCTGAGCTAACATTGCACAGGCTGCAGAGTGGAAAATGCTCTGCCAAGCAGTGAAAATGTATTTGGACATATCCGTGGGTGTTATGCCTGTATACAATCCAAAGAAGGCTGACAGGTAGCCTGGGATGCATCCATCTTTGACTGCCTATGGGGAACCCAGAACCAGCTCAGGGAAGAGACCCAGCCCTGGGAGAGGTTCTCAGTCACCATCCAGACACCCTGTCAAAAAGACCATTACTGTGTGCTCTCAGGGCAGTGTATTTAAAGACAGTTTACTCTGCACAGCCAGGACAGGATAACATCGACAAATGGGACCTTCTAAAATTCAAGTCCCTGTGCGCATCAAAAACTTCTCCCAACAGGGTGAAAAGAAAACCTACTGACTATGAAAATACATTTGGCAATGACATCTCAGACAAGGGCCTCATAATAAAAGTTTGCATACTACTAGAGAGTTTCCACAAGAACAGACTGATTTCTCACTTATAAAACGGGCAAAAGACATGGAAGGACTTTTTACAAAGGAAAGCACTCAGATGGCCAACAGACACATGAAGAAATCACTGACAATCAGAGAGATGCAAATCAAATAACTATGAGATACTATCTCATCCTATAACAAGACAGTGAGAAATAAATGTTAGAGAGGATGTGGAGAGATTGGAACTCTTAAGAACTTCTAGAAGGATTATAAAATGGTGCAGCCACTCTAGAAGCAACTTGACATTTCCTCAAAAAGATGAACACAGAAATCCCATATGACCCAGCTATTCCACTGCTAAGAATATATCCTAAGGAGAATAAATCTGAGATACAGATTTGTACACCTGTGTTCATAGCAGCATTATTCACAATAACAAGAAAATGGTAACAGCCCAACTGTCCATTAACAAATGAATGTATTGAGATATTGAGGTACATTTATAGGATGGAATACTATGCAGCACTAAGAAGTAACAATTTTGTAAAATACTATGTAACTAGGAGTGTTTAGACAGAATTATGTTGAGTGAACTCAGTCTCAAAAGGAAAAATACTGCATAAGATCATTATTGTAAACATAGAGGGATAAATAGTAAGATGTGCATAAATGGCCAAAAGATGAAGAAGGACAAGGTAGTAAAAATTGGGGAGGTGGGACGAAATAATTAAAATAACCAGGTTCAGTGAGTAGATGGTTGTGAGGCTGGTGCTGTGGAATAATTTGAAGGAATGGGAAAGATCGAATCTGGACCTGAAAAAGATGGAGTAATCATGATAGATTTTATAAAACACAATGAATATAAATTGTTATATGAAACACAATGTGAATGAAGAAATGTGTGAGGTACAATGTACATGAATGGAAGAAAATGTTTACGAGTCTTGTAGGCAAATGAATATAAGATAAAATAAAAAAAAAACAACCTAAAAATAGTCAGTTGATTGTGAAAACATTCAAATTCATTGTTGAGATGGAAAATAAAGAATGTAAAAGAACAAAATTAGTTTTAAAATACTTGATTATAATATCATTTCAATGTTCCTTTTTCTCAAAGTTTAGTCTGTAAAATGTACCATATTTTTATGTCCTATATTTATTTGGGGAGTATTTTCTCGTATTATGGAGAACGTGTTCCAGTCATCTTTTTTTAAAAAATTTATACTATTTATTTATAAAATTTGAATACATTATTTTTCACACCAGAGTCTTCTAATTTCCCTCAGCCCTCCACCCATCAAATTTATAACTCCATGATGAATGCACCCTCCCTACACATCCTCATCCCTCTGCTTCCCTCACCTCCTCCTCCTTGGATCCTCATACTCATTCTACAATAATGATTTCCTACAATATTTGTCCTCGTGTGACTTAGTTCATTCAGTATAATGCTCTCCAGTCCCTCACAAGTTAGGTAATAATTTACAAAATCATTGCTCCTGCATGCTGCATAGTATTCCATTATATGAATGTATCATAATTTCTCAATCCATTCGATTGTGATTGGATATCTGGGCTGTTTCCATGTTCTTGTGAAGGTGAATAACACTGCTATGTACATTGGTATATATATCTCCATTTGTTCCTCAGTTCTAATTTTCTCAGGGTATATTCCAAGCAGTAGAATAACTGGATCATATGGGATTTCTATGATCAGCTTTTTGAGGAAGCACCAAACTGCCTTCCAGAATGGTTGTACCATTATACAATCCCACCAACAATGTATAAGAGTTCCTATCTCGCCACATCCTCTCCAACATTTATTTCTTGCTGTCCTGTTAAACTTTGCCACTCTTACTGGAATGAGATGGTATCTCATTGTAGTTTTGATTTGTATCTCTCTCATTGCCATTTATTTGGAGCATTTCTTCATGTGTCTGCTGGCCATTTGATTATCTTTCTCTGTGAAAATTCTTTCTATGTCTTTTGCCCATTTTGTAATTGGTTTATCAGTCCTTTTCTTGTGGAGGGAAAAGAGGGCAGTCATCCATTTTGAAGCTACTTTATAATTTATCCTGGAATCGTACAGTTAATACATTGGCTGCTAAGGTTGGAAGTTTGAATCTACTCATAGGTGCCTTAGAAAAAAGTCCTGGCTACTTAGATGAGCTGCTGAAAACTTTGTAGAGCACATATCTATTCTAAATTACGACAGGTCACCATGAGTTGAAATTAGCTCAATGGCAAGTGTTTGTTTTGTTTTGTTTTGCTTTTTAAAATATTTTATCCTATTGTGCTTTCTTTAGCTATTCCTTTATGTTTGAACGTTTAAATTCTTTTTATTTTCAGTATGAGTCAACTCAAACTCAACTCTGCTGGTGAGCCAGAACTGACTGGTGAGCCGGCTGAGCCTCCATTGAGGTTCTGAGGCTGTAAATTGCACAGGAGGTGATTGCCCGTCTTTCTCTCTCAAAGTCCTTGGTGGATTTTAACAACTAGGGAGGCCTTTGGGTGAGCAGTGCAGCTCCCTACAATTTAGCCATCAGAACATTATCACTAGTACAGCAATAGTTTTTATCATAAAACTTTTTTCATATTATTCCCATAGAAGAGAATTCCTTCTCTGAAAGAGGAATTTATGAGTAAAGATATTACCATGAGCCAGAGACTACATATGCATTATATAATTTAATTCTTATAATCCCACAAGATTTGTGTTGTTGTTTATATCTTGTAGATGAAGAGAGAGACTCGGAGAGTCACGGTGGGGCAAGTGGCAACATTGAAATGAAATGCAGATTGCTCTAATTTCAAAACATATTCTCCTTCCAGAGTATTTTCTAGTTTTTGATAGCTATTTGCAAATTGCTTCTCAAAAGGCTTAACTGAGTATTCCCACTGATAATTTATGAGAGTCTTAAACTGACAATTCACAAAGGAGATAGAAGCCAGCACATGAGTGTCGGTCTCACCTACACTTTTTTTTTAACTTGTTTTGTGTTGTCAAATTGGATCTGAGTGGCACAGGAGGTGATTGCGCCTCCTTCTCCAGTGAAGCATCTGGTGAATTCGAACCACGTGCCTCTGGGATTGCAGAGCAGCTTCTTGCCACTAGGCCATCAGAGTTCCCTTCCTATCTACATCTTTGTTCACGCCTCTTCAGTGTTCTGTTTATATACTGTATGTTGTTTTGTACATTGCTGTTGAGTTGGAATTGACTGACACTTAGTCTTCCAGGGGTTTTCAGAGGCTGTAAGTCATACAGGAAGAGATTCTCCATCTTTCTCTCTGCAAGCAGTCAGTGGATTTAAACTACTTACTTTTGAATTAGAAGAGCAGTTCTTTACCTGTGAGGCACCCAGAGCTCCCTGCATAGTATAGAGGAGAGAATAACTCATGATCTTTAAATTTGCATTTTGTTTTGTTTTCCTCACTAAAGAAGTTGAGCTTTCCTCTGTTTATTTTTAACAAATAATTTTTGCACTTGCATTTTGTTATCTTTTAATATAGGACTTAATTTTTGACATTTTAGACTCCAATTGGAATTTATTGTAGCATAGAGTGTGAGGTGAGGATCCGATTTGTTTTCTTCCTACATGGCTTGATGTACTGTCTTGGAAGACTTTCCAATGTCTGACCCACTGGGTCTCGGTGTTCTCATTTGCAGAATCAGAGGGCTTGACTGGAAGCAGATGCCAACTCTTCTTGTAACATTAGACTCACTCGGCACATTTAGCACAGTTGCTTGGGTTTTGTTCCAAATCAATTACTTCAATTTTTCTGGCTGTGAATTGGGAATTATTATTTACTCTTTTCTGGTCATTTGTATTTTTAGTATGCAGCCAGGTCTGCACATACCTGTAGTAAGTGAGCACTGGTCAATGTGCCACTAAACCTCCCTGAGACATCAGAAGCCCCAGTGCTCTCTCTCTGCATGGTGACCCCTGGTCTGGCTGGTGGGGTTTCTGCAGGGAAGGGGCTTGTGAGCAGAACATTCCTTTCTCCTCCCTCCTGCTCCTCCGCACACCTGCTGGAGCTTCCTCCTCTGTGAGGACACCGGCCTGGGGTGGGGGGTGGGGGGGCAGCTCTCCTCCTCTGTTAAAACCTCCGAGGGTAGAATGATGAGTCTTCAAGCTCGAGTTTCTACTAAGAACACAAAATAAAAACAACCCCAAATTTTGCCACACAGAAATCTCTACTGGAGCAAAGTAATGCTTCCTTCTACTGGAGAATGTCAGGTTCAAGTTTATTCTCCTGCCTGACTTTCGGCCCTCTGACTGTCCTTACTCAGTTTTGTGATTTGTGATCAGCCTTGTTCACAGCATTCGTACCAGTCCCCCCACTCCCATCACTCACTCTTACCTGCATACAGTCCCCTGGCAAAGTGGTTCTCCAACCTGGTTGCACGTTGAATTTCATGGAGAGCTTTAAAAATTGCTGCAGCCTGGGCCCCATTCCCAGCAATTCTGATTCTTTTCACCTGAGGCAAGGTGAAAATATTAGTATTGGTTTTTTTTTTAGTAGTAGTCCCAGGTGATTCTAATACATAGCCAGGGTTGAAATGCACTGCCCTGGAGATAGTGGTATGGATCCAACTTGGATTTAGACAGAGAGAAACTGAGGAGAAAGAATATTCTAGACAAATGAAATTGTCTTTGACAGATAAGGCAACAAGAAAAAGATGTAGATGGATTAGTCATAAGGGACAGAACTATTTGAATTCAGGTGTAAGTAGGAAGCATGGTAGGGCCTCAGCTTCATCATAGCCAGGCTGAAAACTGAGATAGAGGCGAGAAATGAGCTCTGGTGCCCAAATGGGTAAGGAGTTACATTATCAAGGCAGCCAGGGAGTTAGAATCTACCAGCGACTCCATTAGAGAAAGATGAACAGTGTCCTCCTATGCCACTCTGAAACCCACTGGAGGGTCAGCTATGAGTTGGTTTTGAGTCACCAGCAATGAGTTGAGTTCAAGAAGCAGCCAGGTGGGTGGAAGTGTTTGGAAGAATCAGAGAAGGGTGGACTGACATTGATTCCCCGGACGTTCAACCCGGCCAGCGCACAACAGGGAGGGGAAGCTTGGCAATTGGGTGAGCAGTAGCATCCTGGTCCTGGGTTGTTAGTGTCTGGGGGCCTAAGCAATGGGATACAATTCCCCAAACTGAGGCTTCAGGCCGTAGTGACACAGAGGTGGGTTCTGCTCAAAAGGAGTGATGTGGTAGAGAAGATGGACTGGTCAGACATGTCTAGGGACTTTTCTATCTCTGAGTCCCTCTATGAGAGCATCTGGCACACATAGTGTGTCTACCACTGTATCTCCTTACACAATGCTGTTACTGTCCTATAACAGGGTTTCAAAGATTTGCTACTGGTTGTGGTATCCTATCTTCATACATGCTAAATCTACAAGACAGTAAGAGGCAGCATGCTAATATTCTCTCTCACCACTCTAGGAGTTAGTGGCTCACTCTTGTTGTATAACATAAAGTGGGAACTGACCCATTGCTGACCCTCCAGGGGTTGTTCAGAAGCAGTTAATCACACGGAAGGAGATTGTCCATCCTTCTCCTATGGAGCAGCCCATGGTATTGAACTGCGTGCCTGTGAGATTGCAGCTCAGCTTCTTGAACCGCGTGCCTGTGAGATTGCAGCTCAGCTTCTTGAACCGCGTGCCTGTGAGATTGCAGCTCAGCTTCTTGCCAGTAGGCCATCAGTAGGTCATGACTCACTCCCAGGATGACCAAATCCAAAACACCAAACCCACTGCTGTTGAGTGGATTCGGACTCAAACCCATCCTCCTTTTGGTTTCTGAGCCTGAAAATCCTTACCAGATGACACTGCCTATCCTTCTCCCATGGTGCAGCTGGTGGATCTGAGCCACTAGCCTTTTGACAAGTAAATCAAAACAGCCATCAGACCAGTCACTGGATCTGACTCATGGTGACCTTGTGTGAACCTGAATGGAGCTGTGACCCACAAACATGTCAGTGGCTAATTTTTCAGAAAGAGATCATCAGGCCTTTCTTCTCAGGCACTTCTGGATGGATTTGAACCTTCAACCTTTTTTGGTTAATAGTTGGGGACTTTGCACCATGCAGAAACTATAGGCTGCCTTGAAGGCACCTGTTTTTGTTGAATTTTGTTGTTAAGGCTGTTGGGTAGCATAGAGCTTAATGACAGTTAATGTTTCCTCAGGAGCAGGGTGGTGAAAGGGGTAATTTTTAAGAGGCAAAGCTCCTGAGGAGAATTCCCGAGAGGATAAGGCCCAGAGTATCTGTATTGGCATTTAAAGAGAAATTAGCAATCCTAAAAGGGGCAAGTTTCCCCTTCAAACATACATGAAAAGCTTTCCCAGTGACTCTGAAACACTTTGCATCTTAGCCAAACCCTCTGAGGGTTGCTTTTCCAACTTGGAAAAGGATTTCCTCAAGTTTCATAAAGCTGGAATGAGCTATTGCCAAGGCAACCAACAGAATCCATAATATTTGGCCTCATCCACTTTACGCTGAAGTCAATCGCGGGGACTGGAGGAAGGAGGGAGGAAGCCCTGTAAGCAGCTAATCTCTGTTTCCATCCCTTCTGTTCTTCAGGTAAATGCAATTTATTAAATCTGACAGCTGGCTTGGCAGCTGTGATGCAAACGGACCATTTCTTCTTTCATCTCATGGTCACTGACTGCTCTCTTATTAAATACACTTACTGATTCAGAGAAATGGAGTTTTCAAACAGGCTTTCAGAGAAATCAATCTTTCTCATCTCCTTTTACTGGATAACGACAATATCCTCTTAACTGACCTCTTCTGTTCTTCTTCTCCTGAAGTCAGGCCTCTTGAGCTTGAGCCAGAATGGTCTTTTAAAAAATGACAGTCACATTACACCATTGCCCTGCTCAATTTCCTCTAGCTTTGTTGTTGTTATTGTCATTGTTATCTCAATAGAAGTAAAACCCAGGCTCCTTTGAGGGAGACCACAGGGTCCTGTGACCCGGGTACTGCTGACCTTCTTTGACTTTTCGTATACCTAGTCTGACTGATGATGTGGTCAGGAACTCTTACCTCTGTATAAACAGATTAACTCTTAGGTAAACTCTCGGTTGCTGCATTGAAAATGGGAAAAAAATTCAACATAAACAGATAAGCTCAAGTCTCTAAAAGTATGACTAAAGCATAGTCTTATCTTGAGATCATTTGACATTGGGAAAAGAGAGAGAAGACAATGAGGAGAGAAAATAGATGTCTTAGAGTTACAGCTTCAGTTGTGTCCCTTGAAAATATGTATTGATCTGGCCAGGTCACGATTCTCAGTAGTGTGTTATTATCTTCCACTTCATGATCTGATGTAGTTATACTGTTCTTTGTAAATCCTCATCTGTATGTTAATGATAAGGCTCTCTGGTGGTGTAGTCAGTAAACAGTTGCTCTGCTAATCTAAAAAAATGGCACTTCTCTGGCAGTTCTCATCTGCCGAAGGCTCCGCATAGGAAAGATGGGCAATCGTCAACCATGCATTTTACTGCCTTGGAAAACCCACAGGAGGATCAGCTATGACTTAGTTCTGACTGGTCAGCAATGAGTTTGAGGTCTTTAAAGTCATGTTAGTTTATAAGGCAGAATTTGAGGCAGTAATCCTAACAAGGCAGAATATAATCTACAGGATTAAGTTCCATTTTGGGTCAATCTCTTAAGATATAAAAGAGATTAAGCAAATGAGCAGAGATTGTTGTTGTTGTTGTTAATACTGTTGAGTTGAGCACAACTCATAGCGACCCTTTGAATAAAAGATCTGAACCCTGTTCTATCCTGTATCATTCTCACACTTCCTGACACACAAGAGTCCATTGTAGCAGTCACCATACCAATTCACCTGGTTGAGGGTCTTCTTCTCCTTCACCAACCCTCCACTCATCCCAGAATCATGTCCCTCTCCAAGGAATAGTACTTCCTAGCAACAGGTCTAAAATATGTGAGGTGAAGCTTCATTCCTGCCTCCCACTCCAGCTGCATGCTCTCCGAGATATCTGTCCATTCTCTTGGCCATCCATCGGATGTTCAGTGCTCTTCTCCAACGCCACAGCTCAAAGGTGTCAATTCTTTTTTTTTTTTTTTTTGTCATCCTTATTCATTGTCCTGGTCTCAGGTATATAGCTAGTAATCAGAAAAACCATGGCCTGAATCAGATGCACCTTAGTTCTCAAACTGACATCACAACTCCTCAATACTTTGGAAATATCCCTAACTGCAGATTTTCCCAGTGCAATGTGTCTCCTTATTTCCTGATTGTTTGTACCAAGGGTGTTAATAGTGGGTCCAAGTAAGATGAAGCTGCTGACGGTTTCAGTCTCCTCTCCATCAATCATGATGCTGCCTATTGGTCCAGTGGTAAGAGTCTTTGTTTTCCTAACATTGAGAAGCAATGCATACCAAAGCCTGCATTCCTTTTATCTTCTGCCATGAGTGCTTCAAGCACTCCTCACTTTTGCCACACTCCTCCTCAGAGTCTAGATTCTCAGATAATTTGCTCAGCCTACAGATTGAATAGATGTGGAGAGAGAATACAACCTGGACACCCTCCCTTCCCAATTCCAAACCATGCAGTGCTTCCCTGCTTTTCACACAGTAGCCTCCTGACCCACATATAGGTTCTGCATGGAAAACTGGAAATTGTTAAAAATGAAATGGAATGCATGAATATTGGCATCCTAGGCATTAGTGAAATGTGATGGACCAGTTTTGGCCACTTGGAATCAGATAATCATATGGTGTACTATGCTGGAAATGAAAAACAAAAGAAGAATGGTGTTGCATTCATAGTAAAAAAAAAAATCAGGTTCTATCCTGAAAGACAATGTTGTGATAGGATAATATCCATATGCATACAAGGAAGAGCTGTTATTACAACTGTTATTCAAATACATTTTCTTACATCAAGAGCCAAAGAGAAATAAATTGAGAATTTTTACCAAATTTTACAGTCTGAAATTGACCGAACATGCAATCAGGATGTGTTAATGATAATTGGTGACTGGAATGCAAAAGTAGGAAACCATGAAGAAGCAACAATAGTTGGAAAATGTGGGCTTGCTGATAGAAATGAAACCGGAAATAGAATGATTGAATTTTATATTTACAATGATTTACTCATTGCAAATACTTTTTCTAAAAGACACAAAGGTTGACTTTACACATGGATTTCACCTAACGGGCTGCATAGGAATCAGATTGACTACATTTCTGGAAGAAGTAATTGGAAAAGCTCAATATTGTCAGTTAAAATTAGGCCAGGCAGACTGTGATTCAGATCATCAATTACTCATATGCAAGTTCAAATTGAGGCCAAGGAAAACGCAAATAAGTCCACAGGAACCAAGATAGGATCTTGAATCAATTCCATCTGAATTTCATAATCATCTTAAAAATAGGTTTGGTGCATTGAACACTGATGATAGAAAACCAGAGGAATTGTGGGATGAATGAAGGATATCATCCATGAAGAAAGAAAAAGGTCATTACAAAAACAGGCAATAGAAAAAAATTGAAATGGATGTCAGAAGAGACTCTAAAGATTGCACTGGAGTATCAAGAAGCCAAATCTAAAGGAAAACATGTTTAAGTGAAAGAGCTGAACAGATTATTTCAAAGGGCACCTCAAGAGGACAAAGCAAAATATAATAATGAAAAATGTAGAGAGCTGGAATTGGAGAATAAAAGGGGAAGAACTAACTCTGCATTTCTCAAGCTGAAAGAACTGAAAAACAAATTTAAGGCCTCTCATCACAGCATTAAAAGATGCTATGGCCAATATATTGAATGGCCCAGAATGCATCAAAAGAAGATGGAGAGAATACACAGTGTCACTGTATCAGAAAGAATTAATGGACACTGAAAAATTTCAGGAAGTACGGGAGCCAATGATAGTGAAGGAGAAAGTAGAAGCAGTATTGGCATTGGAAAAAATAAGTCCCCAGCAATTGATGGGATTCTAATTGACTTGTTTCAATTAGCAGATGTAGCCTTCGATACACTCACCAGTTTATGTCAGGAAATTTGGAAGATGGCTGTCTTGGAAGAGGTCCATATTTGTATTCATCCCCAAGAAGGGTGATCCAACTGAATGTGGAAATTATCAAACAATATCATTGCTATCACATGCAAGCAAAATACTGCTAAAGATCATTAAAAAAACAGCTGGAATAGTGCATAGACAGGGAACTGCCAGAGCTTCAAGCAGGAGCACATCCTATTGGAAAATAGCACTGATCGAATTGCTCAATGCAATTCTCAAAGAATATATTTTCATAAAACAAAACATGAAAAAAATCCCCCATAGTAATCCACAAAGTGACAGGAGGTATGCTCATTCTATTGTAGGATTCATGCATTATACATGATGTGGCTTAATATTAATTCTGGGGGAGTATAACAAGTCTCAGGAAATTCTGGTGGTCTTGTGGTACAGAGCTTTGCTATCAACCCAAAGGCACATGGTTCAAATCCACCAGCTGATCTGCGGGAGAGAGATGGGTAGTCTCCTCCCACGTGATTCACAGCCTTTGAAAACCTGCTGAAAGATCAGCTATAAGTTGGTTCCAACTCAATAGCACACAACAACAAAATGACAAGCCTCGGTTGGCTTCATGGTAAGAAGTTGCACTGCCAACCCTAATGCATGTGGATCAAATTCATCCATTGCTTCATTAAATAAAGATGGGCATTCTCCACCCATGTGATCAAGAGCCTCTGAGAACATGCTGGATGGTCAGCTGTGAGTCAGTTCCAACTTGACGGTACCTAACAACAAAGACAAATGACAAGTCAAGGAGTCATATTGCCATTCCACAGCTACTGCTTAAACACATACAAGAGACTACAGGTCAAAAACAAGAAAGGAAATAAAAGGGAATGCTGAAACGTTGCTCTAGTAGGAAGACAGAAGAGAAAGAACACATGATAAAAATAGACACAAAACTAAAAAAGACACAAATCTAACTCAAAGATTACATTAAATGTGAATAGATTAAACACCAATTAAAAGATAGTAATTGTTAGGCTTAAAAAAAAGAAAGACTTAATTTCGTTTGTCTGAGAGAACTATACAATGAATAAGGATGACAGAAGAAGAATCGATGCCTTTGAATTGTGGTGTTAGAGTACTGAATATCCATTGGAATGCCAAGAAAACAGGGTGCTCCTCAGAGGCAAGTATGTCAAAGCTTTATCTCACATATTTTGAGCATGTTCCTAGGAGAAGCTATTGCTCATAAAGGAATATCATGCTTGGAAAGGTGGAGGGTCAGCAAAAGAAAGGAAGACCCTAGATAAGATGGGTTGGCACAGTGGCTGCAGCAATGGACTCAAATGAGTCAGAGACGATGAGGCTGGCACAGGATAGGACAAGGTTCCGAACTACTGTGCATAGAGTTGCTATGAGTTGTACTGGATCCCATAGCACCTAACAGAAACAACAGCTATTTTCTTTGTATGAAATAATTTCAAATATATGGACACAGGTTCAAAGTAAAATACTTTAAAGAACATACACCAGACAAACACTAGTCATAAATAAGCTGGTGTGACTATGTTGTTAGGTCATGATCATTGTCTCTACATGAGCAGTTCATCTCTCCCAGGAGATGATTAACAATACTTGATAACAATAACAACAGGGATAAAATATTCATTTAGAGTTGGATCCGTGAAGCTCAACCCATGTTCCTTAAAAGTCAACTGTATCAAGTGTATCACTATATTCTCAGCACTGAGTATATTTGTTGTTGATAGATGCTCTTGAGTTGATTTCAACTCATAGCAACCCTATGAACAACCGATCTGAACCTGGCCTTATCTTGAGCCACCCTCATAATCTCTGATACGTTGAGCCCAGTTTTAAAGTCACTTTGTCAAGTCATCTTGACGGTCTTCCTCTCTTTCTCTGACCTATCACCTTTCCCAGCATGATGCCTTTTCCTAAGGATTTGAGTCTTAGAAGGTCCCATTCATCCATTCCAGATGACATGATCAAAGGATGAGAGACCAAGTTTCACCATCCTTACTTTTAAAGAGCACCTTCGTTGCACTTTCTCCAAGACAGACTAGCTTGTGTTTTAGAAGTTCATGGGATAATCAATACTATTCTTCAACACCAAAACCTAAGTCTTCTTCAGTCTTCCTTAGTCACTGGCTAACTTTCAGATACATAGGAAGTTATTTGAAAAACCATGTCTTGGATCAAGTGCACCTTAATCTTTAAACTTACATTCTTGCTCCTTAGCACTTTGGAGAGATTCTTTTTTTTT
>NW_006399843.1:256319-257181 GCF_000299155.1 Elephantulus edwardii
AGACTCATAGCGACCCTATGTACAACAGCCCTAAACTCTGCTCTGTCCTGTGCCAATCGCACTGTCTCTGACACTCCCAACCCAATTATCCCAGTCACTGAATCAAGTATTGTTAAATAATTTCCACATTCTATTGATTCACCCTTTCTGGAAGTGAGAAAAAATACAGATCTCTTCCAGTCAGTTGGTCAGATACTTATCTTTCAAATTTCCTGGAACAGGCTGGAGAGTATGTCCAGGGCTGAACCTGTTTGTTGCAAGAAGTCAGTTGGTATTCCAACAATTTCTGGGGCCTTTTTTATTCTTTTGACTGTACCTTTAGTGCAGCTTGAACTTTGTTCATTATCATTGGTTCTTGATCCTAAGAGAATTTAGAAGTTAGTTCAGTGTCAACCAATTCTTTCCAGTATAGTGCCTGTTATTTCTCCATCTTCTTTTGATGGCTCCTGCATCACTCAGGATTTTACCCATGGAATTCAGTATTTCAACTTGAAGCTTCCATGTGTTCTTCAGTTCTTTCACTTGAGAAATGCCAGACATGTCCCTCCCTTTTCATTTTCTAACTCTAATTCTTTATACATCTTTAAATAATATTTTGCTTTGTCTTCTCAAGCTGGCTTTTGAAATTTTCTGCTCATCTCTATGGCTTCAGCATCTCTGCCCTCCCTTTCTTTTGGTCAGAGATGTTCTAGAGCAATTTCCAGAAACTCTTATGATATCCATTTTGGTCTTTTCTTTCTTCTTTGTCTTTAAGATGTTCTTTTCTTTTTTTCATGGATGATATCCTTGATGTCATTTGCTGACCCTCAATCTTTCCAAGCATGATATCCTTTACTAAGGACTGGCCACTCCTAATAACATA
>NW_006399843.1:258093-262918 GCF_000299155.1 Elephantulus edwardii
GCCATACCGCCTTCCACAGTGGTTGCACCATTTTAGACTACCACCAACAGTGAATAAGGGTTCCAGTTTCTCCACAACCTCACCAGCATTTGTTGCTTGACATCTTATTTCTTGACTGTTGGTACCAAAAGTGTTGCTTTTGCATCCAAGCCAGATGAAATAATTGACAGTTTCCATCTTTTCTCTATCTAACATGATGTTACCTATTGCTCCAAAGGTGAAGGTTTTTATTTTCTTGATGTTGAGGCATAGTCCATATTGAAGGTTGCAGTCCTTCATCTTCAGCAGCCAGTGTCTCAAGTGCTCTTTGCTTTCAGCTCTCAATGCAACAACAACAACAACACAGGTTGTTGATGAGTCTTCCTCCTACCTTGATGCCACATTCTTCTTCATAAAGTCTGGCTTCTCCTAAGATTTGCTAGCATATGGATTGAACAAGCATGTAGAAAGGAATACAGCTTGATACACACCTTTCTATATTTTAAATCATTTAGTGTTTCCCTGTTCTGTTTGTACCACAGCTTTTGATCTAGGAATAGGTTCCACACGAGTATAATTAACTGTTCTGAGATTGCCTTTCTTCTCACTATTAGTCACAATTAGTTGTATCCATACCAGTGAAAACTCGTAGAATTCTTCAATTTTGTCATCTTTGGCTTTATTTGTCAGTATGTACATTTTACTATTAATTGTTTTAACAATTCTTCCTTGTGTTAACAGGTCTTGTTTGCAGGCATAAGCAATGTGTGTATCAGGAGTCAGCCCATGGAGAGTACCCTATCAATTACAACATTGTACTTCAAGATACATTTTGAAATATTCTTTTTGACTATGAATCCAACACAATTCTCCAATTCGTCATTCCCAGTAGAATAGGTCATATAATTGTCAGATTCGAAGTGGCCGATTTCAATCCTTCTTGACTCAATAATGCCTAGGATTTGTATATTTTTTGTGTTATATTTTATTTTTTAAATTTTTTAAAATTATTTTGTGTGTATGTACTGTCAAATCAGATCTGACTGGTACAGGAGGAGGTTGTCCCTCCTTCTCCAGCAGAGCATCTGGTGGATTTGAACCACTCTCCTCTGGGATTGCAGTGCAGCTTCTTGCCACTAGGCCACCAGAGCTCACCTATGTTTTATTTTTTGCAATTCCATTTTCCTAGATCCATACTTCTACAGAATGAAGACACATAGTTTTCTATTTCCCATGGCACATACGCTCGTTTTATGATATTTTTTTATGCTTTGCTTTTATGACTACAGCACTTATCTGTCAGTTTGCTGAATTGTGGGGGTGATTTGCATGTTGATACTAATTTTCTAGTTTGTGTATATATATTCTTGCTTGTTTATAGTTTATTATTATGGATAGAACACTTGTCTGTCAGTTCACTGTATTGAGATGACTTGTATGATGTTGCAATGCTAGAAGCTATGCCCGTAACATTTCAAATACCAGAAGGTTCAGCCAACTTGCACAGGTTTCAGCGGAGTTTCCAGACTAAGACAAACTAAAAAGCAAATTCACTTCTGAAATAAAAGTCCTTCAAAACCCCTCTGAGTAACAGAGAACCATTGTTAGATATCAAGCTCTCGTGGCCAAGTGAGTAGAGAGTTGTGCTGCCAACTCAAAGGTGTGTTGTTCAAACCCATCTTCTGTTCCACAGAAGAAAAATGGTCAATATTGTTCTGTGTTATTTATAGCTTCTGAAAACCCACTGCTGGGTCAGCTAAGAGCCAATACCATTTGATGTCATATAATAACAACAACTTTTGATATAGTTCCAGAAATAGAACTCCGTAGATTGGAAGACACTAAAAATTGAAGAAAATAGTTGCAAATATCTTTAAGTAATTGGAACATACAAATTGGAACAATACAAAGTATTGAATATAATGAATGACTATTTCTTTTCCCTTAGCATGGTAGTAACTCAATACATATTTAAGGATTTATTTAATATCTGGCAATGTAGAGCATGTTTGGCAGAAATCCTTAGGGGAAGGCCAAAGAGAAGGTGGGGTGACTTGGACTTGAAAGGTGGTGAGATTTGAAGTTGCAACCACAGTAGGAAAGCTGGGTAGAGGGAGTTGGAACAGAAGTGTGTAAAGAGAAAGTGATGTAAAGGGTATGTGTGTGTATCAGCGGTCAGCCCATGTTTGGGGAGATTAGTGAGGGGCTGGGGAGGAGACAGGCTGAATGTGGTGAAGAGGAGAAACCCCTAAGGGGAAGGGCTTCTGAGAGCTGGTTAGACACCCACGGAAAAGAACTGTTTCTTTTGGGTAGGTTTGGGGGAACATTGTGAGGCAGGATTTGTACCTTTCCTAACACCACTTCGTTGGCTGGGACCCAGTCTTGTCAGCCTTGGCGAAGAATCCTAATGTAGAATCCAGTCTTCTACATACAGCCTGAGGTCTGTGCAGAGATGAGCTCTGGTGGACCAGTGGCAAGAAGCTGTGCTACAATCCCAAAGGCATGTGGTTCAAGGCCACCAGCTGCTCTGCGGGAGAAGGATGGGCCATCTCCTCCTGTGAAATTAACTGCCTCTGAAAACCCACTGGAGGGTCAGCTATGGGTCAGTTCTGACTCAACAGTACACAGCAACAATGAAACCTCTAGGAGATTGGCACTACACTCAGCTTGGCCATATTTCTCTCTCTCTCTTTTTTAAAAATCTCATTAGTTAAACACTCCTGTTTGAAGAACAAGAAATCACAGTAAGTCATCTCCCAAGGTCCAAAGAAGGGGCTTGGCATGGGTTTACATGCCTCTGCTCAGAGCACAGGAGGAGTGGGAGCAGCCACGAGGCTGTCACAGCACAGAGTGGGTGTGGGTAGCTAAGCTCCTCAGTGCTCCCCGTTGTCAGTCCTTCCCTTTCTCTAAGGGAATCATTTTGGTAGGACCCAAGTCAAAAGCAGATGGGACTGTGGGATTTAATAGCACTTGAACATCCAGCAAACTATTCTCTCCCATTCAGCACTCATGTGTTTGCGTAGGACCGACCCAAGTCTTGACTTAAGATGTGGGCCCTGATTAGCCCTGGACAACTGGTGTGATCCTGGAGCAGTGCTGACCCAAAGGCATGCTGTTCAAATCCATTAATGGCTCTTAGGGAGAAAAGTAGCCAATCTTCTCATGCACCATCTGGAGCTTTGGAGGGCCACCTAGGAGTTGGTTCTGACTCAACCACACATAACAACAACAACAACAACCACAAATCACACAGGCGATTACTCATCTTTCACCCATGGAGTCACTGGTGGATTTGAACTGCCAAAAAAGTGACTCCCTACAAACTTTGTCACCAGAGCTCCCTCTTTCTGTACTGATCAGGTCCAACTGCATTCACCAGGCTGTGTGGGTTTCTCAGCAGCCACAATGGACCTCATTGTATTTACCTGTATCAGCACACAGCACAGGTAGGTACACTGTTTGGCTGTTGGTTGAACGAATGAATGAATGAATAAATGAAGAAGTGCATTTGGGATGAGTAAAGGGTGACATCTGGAGGGTGAGACAGTGCCTTTAAGAGGAGAAATTTCAACAATAATGGTGATGGTAACCTTTTATTGAGTCTTTACTATTCACCTGGCATTATATTAGTCAAATCATATGCGTTAATTTGTGTGATTCTCAAAGCAACTTTGGGAGGTCAGCTTAGATCTCTTATTTTCCTGCTGAGGAGAATGAGGCTCATTAAAGGACAGGTGACTTGCCCTCAGTTAGACAGCCAATGAGTCAATGCAGGGAATGGAAACCAGATTTTCTGAGGGCAAATTCCTGCCTTTGTGTTAGCAGCACAACTGGCTACAAATTAAGTGCCACAAGAGCTCCCAGTAAGTATGTGGTTGTTAGGTGCCATTACTATGACTCATTGCAACCATGTGAACAGACCTGAATCCTATCCTATCCTATCCTTTGCCGTCCTCCACATTTGTGATACCCTTTGAGTCATTGTTGTTGTTGTGTGCTTTCTAGTCAGAACTGACCCATAGCTGGCTTTTAAGAGGCAATAAATCACCTGAAAGGAGATTGCCAATCTTTCTTCCTCAGAGCCGATGGTGGTGGAAGTGTGTGCATTCAGGATTGCAGTGCAGCTTCTTACCACTTAAGTAACAAGAGGCATATAAAAAGGGATTCTATAACAATGGAAGAATTTTTCTTTTACTTTTCAAAGAGAAGAGCGAATTGTGGGGGAGAGGGGAGGTTGGGCAGGGAGAAAAGTGCAACAATGAATGAATGGAAATCCAAAGTCTCTGTAAACTTTCATTAAAATTAATAAAAAAATATAGACATATATAGACTGGTCCTTTACTTGGGAAAGTTTGAGAAATGCTTTTCAGTGACCTGACTTCTTTACTCTCAGGAACTACGCTGTGAACCCCAAGTGAACCCCCAAATGCTGTGCTTCATCCCATCCATAGACAGGTGGGCTCTAGTTGGGGCTGCAGCAGTTTTAAGCAGAGGTCTTCCCTTCCGTTCTAGAACTTGACTGGCCTGTGTCACTGGGCAGAAGGCACTTGGGCCGCTGATGGGGCCAGGCCACGAAGACAGCAGGTTTGGGCGTAGGTATTTGGGTTATTAATCACTTACGGCCAGAAAGCCAAGGGTTCCAGCCCCAGAAACGAGGTTTCAGCACATCGCACTAATTACCATGGTTTCACAGCTGTGATCAATTCTCGTTTTCTCACTTGGCGCTCAAACCCGCTCCGTGGAGACTGATGTGAAGGGGTGTAAAAATAAGTTCTCCTTCCAGCAGGATTAATTACAGTTCTGCCAGCGGCGTTGACTGCCTGGCCTGCAAGATTGATTGGTTCAG
>NW_006399843.1:263018-284499 GCF_000299155.1 Elephantulus edwardii
AAGGGTGCGGCTGGGACCTCAGGACAGCCCCAGGGAACACCCTACTCTGTTTCCCAAGGCCCATCCAGAGCTTTGCTGGGAAGATAAAAGAGGCAAACCGACAACAACTCATTGCTACCACATCAGAATGTACTCATGACTGAGCCTCCAGCGGGTGGATACTCAGAGGCAGTGAAAGCAGAGGAGGAGACTGCCCATCTTTCACTCACAGAGCAGCTGGTGAATACCATCGGACCCCTTCGGGTTGGCAGCGCACTAGGTCACCAGAGGTCCCTTACAAGGAGGTAATGTCTGTAAAATGGCCAGGACAGGTTCTTGTCTATGTAATGAGAAGCTCAACGAAGGGCACAGTTGATTTTTTTTACTGTTGTTAATTGCAGTATGGTGTTTGCTCTTTATTTTTCTTATTACTTTTCCATATTTACTTCCTGTTCACTAACCCTCAGTTCCTTGAAGGCAGAGTTCTAGCACAGAGCGAGGTGCAATTGCTGACGCAATAGGCTGAAATATACCAGGGACCTTATTTAACATTGCTCAAGACTGGAAACAGTAAGTTCTGTTGCCCACAGAGTCACCAGGTTGGTGGTGGTGTGTGCCACTGACCTGGAACAGACCCATAACTGACCCTCCGGCGGGTTTTCAGAGGCAGTTAATCGCCGAGAAGATTGCCCTTTCTCTCGCTGAGCAGCTATTGATTCGAACCACGTGTCTTTGGGATTGCAGAGCATCTTCTTACCACTAGGCCACCAGAGCTCCCTTAAATGTGCCAGTGACCTTACGTGATGCTCAAGATGGGACAACGGTAAATTCTGTTTCACATAAGGTCACCATAGTTAGAACCAATTAAATAACTATCAACAATGGGCTTCTCTGGTGGGAGACTATGGACCTTAGAAAGCCTTTCTTCTTGAAACTAAGCTAATCCCTGTGGCTCGACTTTCAGTCAAACAATAGACAGGTCTATAGGGAGCTCTGGTGGCCTACTGATAAGGAGCTACACTGCCAAACCAAAGGCACGTGGTTCAAATCCACCAGCTGTTCCACAGGAGAAAAATGAGCAATATTCTCCCATATAATTAACTGCCTCTGGAGGGTCAGCTGAATCCATGCAGACTCAATGATAAATAATAATAATAATAATAATGTGAAAAGTTATACTAGGGAGCTACTCATTCCTTAAAACATTCAACACATAAAATCAAGAGGGCAGTATTTGCCCAGGAATAAAACTCGGAAAGCAGAAGGATTAGAAGGGTTGATGGAATTGAGAATCATAGGGAAGAAGCAGGAGGAACTAGGGGTTTGGTTACAATGTGGTTGTTATGATCAATGTAATAAAAGAAAATGCATGTGTATGGTTGAACAGAAAACCAATTTGCTCTGTATGCTTTCACTTAATCACAATTTTTAAAAAAAATTTTTTTAAAGACATATTTAGGAGCTCTGCTTGTAGAATGAATACATTGAGTCTTCTTAGCATGATTTCATCTTGTAACTAACCCACTTCATTTAATACCACTTTCCCCTTAACCAAATCCTCATTTTTGGGAATCTAGTCTTCAGTCCTTGGGTTAAGCAAAACATCCTTCAGATCAATGCCACCCACCAATACCATTTTTACTCATTCACTTAGTCAAATACTGAGATTCTATTTGGATCTGGGACTGTTGTAACAGCTAGAGATACTTATACAAAGGACAGAATCCTTGTCCTCAAGGGTTTGTAGGGACCGTACTCACACAGCATTGTAAGGGACTGATTAGGGGGAGCCCTGAGAAGGAACTTTGGCGAGGTGTGAGCGTGGGAGAGGTCCCAAGCAGAGAACACCTCCGTTGAGCCCAGCAGATGAACTGAGAAGGCTGAGGAGGTTAGCAGGGTCCAGTTAAGGAAAGCCTTTGAAAATCTTGACAAGAATTTAAACTTTGTGGGCCAATGGGAAGCCATTAAAAGCCAGGGGTGGAGGCAGCAATAGTTGAGTGGGGAGCTGTTAGGGGTGGCAACGAAACAATTGTTTTTGCAAAGAAGATAGCTCACTCACAGCCACATGGTGGGTAATGGGACGGGAGAGAGTCTGGGGAACAGAGGTAAGCAAGGTGAGGTCAGATTTTAGAAGGTTGGAGGCTTTGTATGTAAAGCCTGGAAATCCAGCCTCCTCTTTGTTGCCGTGTGCAGAATTATAACAAGCTCCTCTTACTGTACAAACAGCTGCACAAACACTGGTCCAATCCACAAGCTGTTTGAATAAATTATGAATGTCAGTACTCCAATGGCAAGTAATACGGCACTGTGTATTTCACAAAGTGGTGAGAGAAGGAGTCGGGGGTGGAGGGAGTTGCCTGCTCTGAATATGTGTGTGTGTGTGTGTAGAGAATCTCCCTTTTTTGCAAGAGAGTAGAAAGTTCTTTGAAGAAAGGACAATGATGATGATTAAGATTAGGAAAAGGTAAACATGGGGAGAGACTGGTTAAGTAATGATAGGACCACAGTTAAGACTTGGTAGTTTATAGAGCCAAATTTCTGTCTAGTAGAAGGAAATTATTTAATGGGGGAAGTCCTGGGAATAAACAGACAAGGTGAGTAATGTAGTGTGATATTATCTATGTGCTCATGTTCTGAGGGCAGAATACAACCCAATGTGTATTGCTTGGATGAGTGATTTTGCTCTGCCAATCTAAAGGCATATTGTTCAAATCCACCAGTTACTCCATGGGAGAAAACCGAGAAATTTCCTGGTGATTTAAAGCCTCTGAAAACCCACTGGAAGGTCAGCTATGAGTTTATTCTGACTCAACAGCACATAATGACAACAAATGAAATATGAGGGCGCTCTGGTGACTTGGTGGTAAGGAGCAGTGATGTCAACCCAAATGCATTTGAATCTACCAGCTTTTCTGCAGGAGAAAGATAGGTAATTCCCCCTTATGCAATATGTTGTTTTTGTTATGTGCCATCAAGTCAACTAGAACTCATAGGGACCCTATGAACAATAACTCTGAGCCTGGCCCTGTCTTAAGGAAATCTCACTGTTTTATATCACACCTGCTCCATTGGCACTGTCACTGTATCAATTAATGCCTCTCATCTAGGGTCTTCCGCTCCTGCACTGCCCCTCCACCCTTCCAAGCATGATGTCCTTCTCCAAGGACTGGTCCTTTCTGACAACATGCCCAAAGTATGTGAGATGAAATGTCAAAATCCTACCATTTAAGGAGAAACTTGGTTTCACCCTCTCCAAGACAGACTTATTTGTTTTTTGGCAGTCCATGGTATATTCAAGACTCTTTTCCAGTACCATAACTCAAGGGCATTGATACTTCTTCTGTCATCCCTATTCATTGTCCAGCTCCCAGATGCATAGCAAGCAATTGAGAAGATTATGTCCTGGATCAGGTGCACTTTAGCCATTGTTGAAATTGTTGTCACTTACTCATCAGCTGACATTGTTGCTCTTCAGTGCTCTGGAGAGGTCCCTGACAGCATATTTTTTCAGAATCCTTGTGTCTGAGGAGCAGCCTGGTTTCACCCTCTCTAGGATGAACCTGTTTGTTCTCCTAGCAGTCCATAGTATATTCAGCACTCTTCTCCAGCACCACAGCTCAGAGACACAGTTCAATGATCCTTCTATCATACATAGTCATTGTCCAGATTTCTGATGCATAGGAAGTAATTGCAAAGACAATGGCCTGGATCAGGCACACCTTAGTCTCCAGACTGACATCCTTAGTATATAACAACAACAACAAATACAGTATGAGGTTATGTAGTAGTACTTCTGAGACAAAGCTGAGGAGCTTTGCCTCCTTTGAATAGAGACAGTGGAAGTCAAAGTTTTGGCACAGGGGTGAGACTGAGGGTATTTACAGTCTCATGTAAGTGAAGCAACAGGTGATGGGTGATTGATACAAATCATGTTTTCTATTTCTGACAACTAGGGTTCAATACACTTAAAATAGAATGGTTAAGACCAAACATTTTTGAACCAACTGAACAGCAATGAGTTGACTTGAGTTTTGTTCTTCCAAGAACTTCACAGTTTTAGTTTTGACATTTAGGTCTTTGATCTATTTTGCACTATGTTTTTAATTTAAAAAAATTTTTTATTTTATATTGATTTACTTACAAAGTTTGTATACATTGTTTATCACACTGGATCTTTCCCCTTTCCTTTATCCACCCCTAACTCCACCTATCAAATTGTGCAACTCTATGATTAACGCACCCCCACCCCCCCCCCACCCCTGCCCATCCTCAGGCCTCTGCTCCCTCCCACCCCCCCTTTGGATCCTCATACTCATTCAACAATAATGGTCTGATACAGTATTTGTCCTTATGGAACTGAGTTAGTTCACTTAGCATCATGCTTTCCAGTCTCTCCCAAGTTAGGTAATCATTTACTTTGCAGTACTTTTTACATATGATATGAAATACAGATTATGTTTGTTGTTTTGTTTTTTGTTGGTTTTTGGGAGGGTTGGGGGGTTGGGTTTTTTTGCTTTGTTTTGTTTTTGCAACTGAATAACTGGCTTCAGTAGTACTATTTGACAAATATACTATTTCTTCCACTGCTGAATGAGTTTGATCCTTTGTCAAAGATCAACTGCATGTTGATGAATGGATTTACTTCTGGATTCTGAATTTTATTTCCTTGGTTCATTTGTCTATTGCTTGACCTATTCATTACTAGTTTATTTCAAAATACTGCATGGACGGTATGGTAAATTTTGAGATTGGGAAATATAAGACCTCTTACTTTCTTTTTCTCCTTTAGTATTGTGTTAGACAATAAGTCAGGGTTTCTTTGCTTTCCAAATAAAGTTGGAGCTCAGATTTTGATTTCAACAAACTATGTTCTTTGGATTTGGTAGTATGGATATTTTCATGATGCTAAATCTTCAATCCATGAACATGGAATGCTTGCCAGTTTAGATAGACCTCTTTCTGTTCAGTTTTTGCAATAGTGTGTTATAGTTTTTCTTGTGTAAATCTTTTGCCTCCTGAGTAGGCTTATTCCTAGATATTTCATCCTTTTGGGGGCTATTCTACATGGTACTGATTTCTTGGTTTCTTCTCAGCGCCTTCCTCTTTACTGTGTGGAAATCCATCAGATTTGTGTGTGTTGATCTTTACCACGTTGCTGAATCCCTCTGTTGGTTCCTGCTGTATCATTTTTGTGGGGTCAGTGGGATTTTCTATACATAGGATCATAGTATCTTCAAATAAAAGTAGTTTCCAGTTTGTATGCTTTTTATTTCCATTTCTTGCCTTATAACTTTAGAGTTTCCAGTACAGTATTGATTAAAAATGGTGATATGAGGCATCCTTGTCTTGTTCTCATTCTCAATCTTTCTTCATTAGCAGTAATATTTACTGTTGGTTTACATGTATGTACTTGAGTATGTTGAAGAATCTTCATTGTATTCCTGTTTTGCTGAGAGTTGGTTTCTTTAATTAGGAAAGGGTTTTGGATTTTATTAAATAGCTTTTATGCATTCATTTATATGGTCATATGATGCTTTTCCATTGTTTTATTTACGCAATGAATTATGTTGATTGATTTTCTAATGTTGAACCATCTTTGCAGTCTCTGGTATGACTTCCACTTTGTCATGATGCATTGACTTTTTAAAATATATTAGAATCATATTGGCTATAATTTTATTGAGTATTTTGCATTTGTATTCATAAATATATCGTTCTGGATTTTTTTTTAAAGTGGTGCCTTTGCTTGGCTTTGGTATCAAAGTTGTGTTGGTTTAAAAAATGAATTAGGGAGTATTCCTTTCCTTCTATGTATTTTGGAATGGTTTGGATAATACTGTTGTCATCTCTCTTCTGAATGTTTGGTAGAATTCTCCAGTGAAGCCATTTATGCGTAGGAAATTGTTACCTTTCTTCTAAGTTTCTAATATGTTGATAAGTAATCTGTTCCTGTGTGATTTATAGCTTATGAAAGCTCACTGGAGAGTCAGCTATGAGTTAGTCCTAACTTGACTGTAATGACTTTGATTTTTATTTAATTTTTGAATAGAAAATATTTGCAGATGGTCCACAAGCCAATAAGAGATAAAATGTATACAAAGTGTGTTCCTCTCCTCACCTTGCCCCTCATCTGCCTACCCTCATAAATAGCAAACATTTGAATGTTTTTAAATGACTAAATTACTACATTATATTTTTCAAACCAATATTCTTCCTCCTTTAACTTTACTCTTCATTTCATTCTATTTCAAAGATTAAAAAGAAAAAATCTTTTTCTCACATTATCTTTTTAGACATGTTTCTTTTAGAAAGTGTGTATTACATAACAGATGGAGTTGCTGTCTCTGACATTCTTATCTTTGATGTTTTCATAATCCAGACTCTCCCCTTACTTTAGCTGATCTGGTAAATAGCTTTGTGTCTTAAAAGCACAGCAAAGATCATTGAGTATCAACTGGAACGTGAAGATACCTACCTGTTGCTAGTTACCATTAAGTTGTAAATCCTAGTGGAGATGCTGACTTTTTTGGAAGTAGCTTGCCATGTTTTTCTTCTGAGATGCTGCTGGATAAACTTAAATTTCTACTCTTTTATATGTTGTTGTTAATGTGTCATCAAGATGGAATCAACTCAAAGCTGAACTTCCAGTGGATTTTCAGAGACTGTACACACCACACAGAAGGAAATTGTCCTTCTTTCTTCAGAGGAGCAGCTGGTAGAGTCAAACCATCTGCCTTTGGATTGGCAGTGCAACTCCTTATCAGTAGGCCACCAGAGATCCCTGCATTTCATATGTTGTTGCTGTGTGCCATCTAGTTGGCACTGGCTCATAGCTGATCCTTCACTGGGTTTTCAAAAGCAGTAAATCACACAAAAGGAGATTGTTCGTCCTTCTCTTGTGGAGGAGATGATGTATTTCATTTGAAGCACATGTCTTTGGAAATTATTAACCCCAAATAAAAAGGCATCCATGATGACAATCAAATGTTGTAAACCCCAGGAATTTCTGGCCTGTTATACACTTTGTCCCTTCAGGGTTTCAAACTGCTGCTGCTGCTGTTGTTATGTGCCGTTAAATTGCTTGTGACTCACAGCAACCCTATGTACAATACCCCCGAAACCTACTCTATCCTATGCCAAACTTATTGTCTCTAACATGCCTACCCTCATTACCCCATCACTGAATCAATCCATCTCATAGAGGTTCTTCCTCTCCTGCACTGTCCCTCCACCCTTCCAAACATGATATCCTTCTCCAAGGACTGGTCCCTCTTTGCAACATGCCCAAAGTATGTGACACAAAGCCCCAAAATCCTTGCCTCCAAGGAGCAGCCTGGTTTCACCCTTTCCAGTCTTAACCTGTTTGTTCTCCTAGCAGTCCATGGTGTATTCAATACTCTTCTCCAGCACGAGGGTTCAAAGGCAGCAATTCTTTTTTTTTTTAATTTTTTTTTTTATTCGTTGCAGAAGCTTTATTGAACAAAAGAAAATGGCCCAAAGGCAGCAATTCTATCAACCCTTGTCATTGTCCAGCTTTCTGACACATAGCAAGTAACTGCAAAGACTATGGATCAGGGGCATCTTATTCTCCAGACTGACATCATTGTCCTTCAGTACTCTGGAGAGGTCCCTGACAGCAAACTTTTCCAATGCAATTAGTCTTTTGATTTCCTGGCTGCTGGTACCAAGAGTTTTGATTGTGGAGCCAAGCAAACTAAAGCTGTTAACACTCTAAATCTCTTCACCATCTATCATAATGCTGTCAGTTAGCCCAATGGTGAGAATCTTTGTTTTCTTGATGTTGAGCGTCAACTAGCAGTACGAATATGTTGTATTAGATCAAGGCAGAGTGATGTTAGGGAATAATGACCCTCCTTGGGAAAAGTCTTCAACTAAGATCAACAAATATGGCCTGAACCCCACCACACAGCAAACACTGTGCCAGAGACTATGAAGAATATAAAGGAGAAAAAAAATATTTCAAGGTATGTTTTATTTAAAATGAATTTAGTTTTAATTATTTTTGTTGTTGTTAAGAACATATACCAATTCAATATTCATTACATGTTTATCTACTTAGTGACATTAATTGGATTTTTAAAGTTGTTCAACTATCCTTATCTTCCTTTTAAAAATTTTTCCTCCCTCAGTCACATGATTTCACTGTCCCCTAAGTCTTCTATCTAATTTTTCAAGTTGCTAAGAACACAACAGACAAGGCAGACACTCTTGTTTAGTTGACCTATAGTTTTATTTGACTTTTCCCCTGAGGTTTGTTTTCTTTTTACAGAGACTTTGGATTTCCATTCATTCATTGTTGTACGTTTTTTCTTGCTCAACCTCCCCTCCCCCCTAAATTTGCTATTCTCTTTGAAAAGTAAAAGAAAAATTCTTTCATTGTTATGTAATCCCTCCCCCCAAACCACTCCACTATGCAGTCTTCATTCTGGACTCCTGTCATAACAATAATACCTAATCATATATCCCATTTAAACAGTTCTCTCCCTCATGTTTCAATGCAGTATACATAACTTATCCTATCTTTCTCAGTCTCCCTCCAACCCCGATGTCAGTCCTGTTTTACAACAGTGGCACTATGCAGTATTTGTCCTTTCATGACTGAGATATTTCACTCAGCTTAATGTCCTCCAGATCATCCACTTTGTATAATATTTCATGAGTTCCTTGTTTTTCAATGCAGTGTAGTATTCCATTGTGTGAATATACAACAGCTTCTCTATCCATTTGTTTGTTGATGGGCAATTAGGTTGTTTCCAGCTCTTTGCTATTGCCAACAAAGCCGTGATAAATGTGAGTTTGTGTATATCCACTTGGGTGGCAGTTATGGTTTCTTTGGGGTATATTCCCAGTAGTGGAATTGCTGGGTCAAATGGTATCTCTATTTGCAATTTTTTGAAAAAGCGCCACACCACCTTGCACAGTGGTTGCACCATTTTAGACTCCCACCAACAGCGAATAAGGGTTCCAGTTTCTCCACAACCTCGCCAGCATTTGTTGTTTGCTGTTCTGTTACATTTTGCTATTCTTACTGGGGTGACATGATATTTAATAGTTGTTTTGATTTGCATCTCTCTTAGAGCTAGGGATTTTAAACATTTTTTCATGTGTTTGTTGGCCATCTCAATGTCTTCTTCAGTGAAGTGTCAGTTTATCTCCTGTGCCCATTTTTCAATTGATTTGTTTACCTTTATCTTGTTGTGGTGCTCAAGTATTTTATAAATCCTAGCTACAAGTCCCTTATTTGACATGTCATTACCAAATATTTTTTCCCAGTTTGTGGCTTCCCTTTTTACCCTGTTGGAGAAGTTTTTGGATGTGCTTAGGGATTTGATTTGATACTTAGAAGGTCCCATTCATCTATTTTATTCTCTCATGTTTGTAGATTTTTCCAGATGCTTAGAAAACTGTTTATGTTGTGGATTAGGACTTCTAGAGTTCTTTGAAGCTTGGTTTTAGTCCTAGGTCCATGATCCAAGTGGAGTTGGTTTTTGTGTATGGAGTGAAGTGTGGATCTTGCTTGAGTTTTCTGCAGTTAGTTTTGCAATTTTTCTAGCACCATTTGTTAAAAAGGCTGTCGTACAAGGTAGTTTTAGTATTAGTAATTTTGTTGAAGGCAGGGAAGAGGAGACAGAAAACAAGAAAGAGAGAGAAAAACATACTGAAACAGGAGCAATTGAAAGAATAGTCTTCAATCCTGGCTGCATATTAGATTCAACCAAGGAGTTTTTAAAAATTACTGGTCCCAAGTCTTACATCCTGGAGATTCTGATTTAGTTGATCTGGAGCAATGCCTGGGAACAGGTATGTTTTTAAAGCTTCTCTGGGTAATTCAATATGCCGGTGAAGAACCATTACTCTAAGGCCATTGTTGTTGATTGCCCTCAAGTCGAGCACAACTCATAGTGACCCTATGAACAAAAGGCCTAAAGCCTTTCTACAACTGTCAACATTTATTAAAGTTCATAGAGCTTTCAGAGTCAAGTTGTTTAGGAAGTGAACGCCACTCCTGCTTCCAACTATTTACCTTGATTGCACTGAGATGGAAAAAACATACCAGTTAAATGTGTTTATAGTGCAGGTTTCATGTTATAGTCATACATTTGCTTGGTTATCAGAGAAATCACAATAAAAAAATTTTCCCCTCAATATCAGCTGTGGAGACTAGGCCAGGTGCTGATTGTGGAACAGACTACCGACTACTCATATGCAAGTTCAAGCTAAAGCTAAGGAAAGTGGAATCCATGGGAACCAAAATATGACCTTGAGTCTATCCCACCTGAATTTTTTTTTTATGGAACGCTTCTTGCTGATCTTCTCTGTATCATTCCAATTTTAGTATATGTGCTGCCGAAGCGAACACCCCTCCTGAATTTCAAAACCATTTCAGGAACAGGTTTGAGGCCTTGAACACTAATGAATGAAGACCAGATGAGTTATGGGAGGATATCAAGAATATCATCCAGGAAAAATGCAAAAGGTCATTGCAAAAATGGAGGAGGAAGAAAAGACCAAAATGGATGTCAGAAGAGACTCTGAATATTGCACTAGAGAGCCGAGAAGCCAAAGCAGATGGAAGAAATCAACAAACTGTGGCCAACTCTGAGAAGAATGGGAATTCCAGAACACTTGATTGTGCTAATGCGAAATCTATACTTGGACCAGGAGGCAGAACAGAGCAAGGAGTATACAACAGGGATGTGCCTATCTCCAATACCTTTTAAATCCATATACAGAGCAGATTATCTGGGAGGCTAGGCTCTATGAGGAGAAGCGTGGCATTAGAATTGGAGGAAGACTGTGTTATGCAGATGACACAATCCTGCTTGTTGAAACTGAGTAGGACCTGAAGCGCTTGCTCTGGAAGGTCAGGGACTGCAGCCTTCAGTATGGATTGAGGCTCAATATCAAGAAAAGAAAGATTCTCACCACTGGGCCGATTGACAGCATCAGGATGGATGGTGAAGGGATTGAGATTGTTCACGGCTTTAGTTTGCTTGGCTCCACAATCAACACTCTTGGCACCAGCAGCCAGAAAATTGAAAGACTTTTGCGATGAGAAAGTCTGTGGTTAGAGACCTCTCTAAAGTTCTGAAAAGCAATGATGTCAGTCTGGAGACTAAGGTGCACCTGATACAGGCCATGGTCTTCACAGTCAATTGCTATGCATCAGAGAGTTGGACAATGACTAGGGATGACAAAAGGAGAATTGATGCCTTTGAGCTGTGGTATGAGAGAAGAGTATTGAATATACCATGGTCTGCTAAGAAAACAAACGGGTTTGTCCCGGAGAGGGTGAAGCCAGGCTGCTCCTTGGAGTCAAGGATTCTGAAGTTTCATCTGACATACTTTGTACATGTTTCAAGGAGGGACTAGTCCTTGGAGAGGGAAGTCATGCTTGGGAGGAACAGCACAAGAGAGGAAGACAGATCCTCAATGAGTTAGATTGATTCAGTGACTGGGATAATGGGGTTAGGTGTGTAAGAGACAATGAGATTTGTATGTAACAACAACAACAACAATAACAAATTTGAATAAAGGCATCTATAAATTTTACTGTATACACTGGAACCAAAGCTAAAACCAAAAGAAACAGTTCAGAACTTAGCCCCTTTGCAGTGTGGCAATCTACCTTGGGCCATTACTATTCTCAGGGCTTGGTAGTTGCCATTCTCTGTTCTTCCATGTAGAGTTGAAAAAGACATTTACTTCTTCTCATAACACTTCAACACCAGTGTCTTCAGAGCACTCAGCATTGTGGAAAGCCTGTTTCCCTAGTCCTGATGAGTCTGCTCTTGGAGAACTACAGTGCATGATGCTAATGAAATAAATTGAGTGTGTAACTATATTTAATCCACAGTTGCTCAAATTCATTTGACCGTAGGATACTTTTGGAATGAAGAGGAGGTAATCCACACCCCTGAATAAATCTCTTCTGATCATAGGTCGTATACTATATGGCTCCCAGTGATCATCATCTTGTCAGGTTCATGGTCTGTGTCTCCCATTCCCATCGTGAATCAGAGCTTGCCTGTGTAACAGTGTAATACTGCATAAGTAGTGGTATGTACATAGGGTTTAAGAAGGCAGCATCATGACAGACAGATAAAAGATTGAGGTTGTTAACAATTATAGCTTGCTCGCCTCCACAATCAACACTTTTAACACCAGCAGTCAGGAAATCAAAAGACGAATCACTCTGGGAAAAACTACTGTCAAGAGTGCTGAAAAGCAACTATGTCAGTCTAGAGACTAAGGTGCGCCTCATCCAGGCCATGTCTTTGTAATTACTTGTTATGCATCAGAGAGCTGGACAATGACTAAGGATGACAGAAGAAAAACTCATGCCTTTGAATTGTGGCGCTGGAGAAGAGTCTTGAACATACCATGGACTGCCAAGAAAACAAATAGGTCTGTTTTGGAGCGGGTGAAATCAGATCTCTCCTTGGAGGCTAGGATTTTGAAGCTCCGTCTCACATACTTCGGGCACGTGGCCAGGAGAAACCGGTCCTTGGAGAAGGACATGATGCTTGAAAGGGTGGAAGGACAGTACAGGAGAGGAAGACCTCAGATGAGATGGATTGATACAGTAATTGGGACAGTGAGGGTTGGTGTGTCTGAATTAAGAAGACTGGCTCAGGACAGGGCAGGCTTCAGAGCTGCTGTACATAGGGTTACTATGGGTCACAGGTGACTTGATAGCATAACAACAACAACGAGTGGTATGTACCTTCCAAAACTAATTTGTAAGGAGAATTTTAGCTTCTGCTTCGTGTTCTTGAGTTACTCATCTGGGTGACATCAGCTACCATATTGTGTGAACACTCAAGCAATCCTATAAGTCCCCATATGTCAGAATTAAGTGAGTCACCTTGGAAGGAGAGCTACTAGTTATAGCCAAGGCTCCAGATTTCTGGAGCCCAGGTTGACATCTTGACCATAATTTCATGAGAAACTCTGAGCCAGAGTATTCAGCCAAGCTGCTTCTGCTTTTGTTATTATTAGTTGCCACCAAGTCACTTACAACTCCCACTGACTCCATATGTGCAAAGTCAAACTCATGCATAAGATTATAAAAGCTGTAACATTTTGGAAGCAGGTCTCCAGACTTGTGTTCCAAGATGTCTCTGACTGGGTTTAGAACCACTAACCTTTTTTTTTATTATTATTTTTATACTGATTTATTAATAATGTTTGAATACATTGTTTTTCACAAAAGATCTTTCCCATTTCCTTCACCCCACTCACTCATCGAATTGTGCAACCCTGTGATTAACACCCTACCCCCAATCCTCACACCTCTATTTCCACCCTCCCCCACCCCTTGGATCCTCATATTCATTGTACAGTAAGGGTTTTATATAGTATTTGTCCTTGTGGAACTGAGTTAAGAACCACTAACCTTTTGGCTGGTAGGTGAGTTCTTAACCATTTATATCAAAAAGAGGCTTCTAAATTTACTGTCTCACAGAAACTGTGGGAGATTATAAATGTTATTGTTAAGCCACTAAATTTTGAGGTAATTTTCCATTCAGCAATAGGTAATATATTGGGAGCTTTTGATCTTTGGCTCTCAATTGCCTTATTTGTAAAGTGAGTATATTAATAGTGTCATGAATTCTTAATTGTGTCCTCCCTAAGAAAATGTGTTGGAATCCTAACTCAGATACCTGGCGTCATAATCCTATTTGGAAAAAGGGTTTTCTTTGCTATGTCAATGATGCTTTATAGTTTGGGTGTATAGTCAAAACTAACTACATCTGTTGTTGTTGTTGTTGCTGTTGTTGTTATGTGCCGTCGAGTGGCTTGCGACTCATAGCGACCCTATGTACAACAGCTCTAAACTCCACTCTGTCCTGTGCCAATCACACTGTCTCTGACACTCCCATCCCAATTATCCCAGTCACTGAATCAATCCACCTCATAGGGGGCCTTCCTCTCCTGCGCTGTCCCTCCACCCTCCCAAGCGTGATATCCCTCTCCAGGGACCAGTCCCTCCTCACAACATGTCAAAAGTATGTTAGGCGGAGCCTCAGAATCCTTGCCTCCAAGGAGCCACCCGGTTTAACCCTTTCCAGGACAAATCTGTTTGTTTTCCTAGCAGTCCATGGTATTCTCAATACTCTTCTCCAGCACCACAGCTCAAAGGCATAAATTCTCCTTCTATCCTTCGTGGTCATTGTCCAACTCTCTGATGCATAACAAGTGATTGTGAAGACCATAGCCTGTATCAGACGCACCTTAGTCTCCAGAGAGACACCATTGCTCTTCAGTACTTTGGAGGGGTCCCTAACAGCAGACTTTCCCATGGCAATGCGCCTTTTAATTTCCTGGCTGCTGGTGCCAAGACTGTTGACTATGGAGCCAAGCAAACTAAAGCTGTGTACAATCTCAATCTCTTCACCATCCTTCCTGATGGTGCCAATTGGTCCAGTGGTGAGAATCTTTGTCTTCTTGACATTGAGCCTCAATCCATATTGTAGGCTGCAGTCCTTGACACTCTGCAGTAGGTACTTCAGGTCCTCTTCAGTTTCAGCAAGCAGGGTTGTGTCATCCGCATAACGCAGGTTGTTGATAAATCGTCCACCAATCTTAACCCCACATTTTTCCTCATAGAGCCCAGCCTCCCGGATAATCTGTTCTGCATATAGGTTGAAAAGGTATGGAGATAGGATCCATCCCTGGCATACGCCCTTCCCAATTTTGAGCCATGCAGTGATCCCTTGCTCTGTTCTGATGACTGCCTCCTGGTCCAAGTATAAGTTTCGCATTAGAACGATCAAGTGTTCCTTCCATCTTCTTTTAATACTTCCTGGATCATTTAACATTCTGCCGAAAGCATCCTTGATTATAGCAACTCGAGGTTTGAATTTGTCCTTCAGTTCCTTGAGCTTAAGATATGCTGAGCGAGTTCGGCCCTTTTGATTTTCTGACTCCAACTCCTTGCACATTTCATTGTAATATTTTGCTTTGTCATCCCGTGCTGCCTTTTGAAATCTTCTATTCAACTCTTTAGTATCTTGAATTCTTCCCTGTGCTTTGGCTTCTCTTCGTTTTACCAACGTTTACAATTGGAGATTGATCGAACATGCAATCAAGATGCATTGATAATAATGGGTGACTGGAATGCAAAAGTTGGGAACAAAGAAGAAGATTCAGTAGTTGGAAAACATGGACTCGGTGACAGAAGTGGAGCTGGAAAGAGAATGATTGAATTTTGCACAATCAATGACTTATTCATAGCAAATACATTTTTAAAGAGACATAAACGCAGGTTATATACCTGGATTTCACCTGATGGTATGCATAGGAATCAGATCGATTACATCTGTGGAAAGAACCGCTGGAGAAGCTCAATATAAGCTGTGAAAACTAGGCCAGGAGCTGACTGTGAAACAGACCACCAACTACTCATATGCAAATTCAAGCTGAAGCTGAGGAAAATTAAACCAAATCCAAGGCAACCAAAATATGACTTTGAGTCTATCCCACCTGAATTTCAGAACCATCTCCGGAACAGGTTTGAGGCTTTGAACACTAATGAGCGAAGGCCAGATGAGTTGTGGGAGGATATCAAGGGTATCATCCAGGAAGAGTGCAAATGGTCATTGCAAAGACAGAAGAGGAAAAAAAGACCAAAATGAATGTCAGAAGATACTGATAACTACATCTAGGTATGGAAAAAGAAGATTAGTCATAGACACAAGCACAAATGGAGGAAGGTAGATGCCATATAATGATGCCAAGAACCCAAGGAATACCAGAATCTTCCCCAAAGCTGACCAAGACAGCCTTTCCTTATAACTGCTGCCCTGAATTCAAATTTCTAGGCAGTAGCAGTTTAAGTGTTGATGTTACCTGGTGTGGTAACTCATGATATCGTGAGTTCCACTTCTGCCAGTGGAACCCCATCCCCACCCCCACCGGGCAGAGGGGCAAGCCCCGATCTGCACCTGTACAGGGTAGAGAACCTTGATGCCCCTCATTACCTCCCTGCCCTCTCCTCCCCTCTCCCATTGCCCAAAGCAGAGAACTTCCTGCCCACCTCATGTCAGACACCTGCTCCCTGACTGGTGGTGGTGGGGTGACTAGGTGACTGTGGGGTGTGTGACGGGGTGGTGATGAGTTATGGCATTGGATGATGGGTAGCAACAAGCTGGCTGACTCCTCTGTGTGGGGGCCCCTCTGCTGTGATTTTGGCCTGATTGTTATAGACCTTGGAATAATTTGGAGTCACTTCCTCTGACATTGTGGGGGCATGTGCTCTGCTTGCCCCTTTCACATTCTGTACCTCTAAATAGTGACACTGTGGACTTGAGGCTTCTGAATTCCAGTTCTTTAGCTCCACTTACTTGTACTACTTGTGTTACAGTAACACTAGTAAACTAAGACAAATGCCACCTCATAGAGTTATAAGTGACAACACAACCATCTGGCCTATTATAGTGTGTGCCCAATAATTGTTGCTGTTATGTGCCATTGAGTCACTTGTGACTCTACTCTATGTACAATAGCTCTGAACCCTGCTGTATCCTGAGCCAAACTTACTGTCTCTGACACACCTTACCCCCGTTATTCCAGTCACTGAATCAATCCATCTCATTGAGGGTCTTCCTCTTCTGCACTGTCCCTCCACCCTCCCAAGCATGAGGTTTCTCACCAAAGACTGGTCCTTCCTTGCAACATGCCCAAAGTATGTCAGACGAAGCTTCAGAATCCTTGTATCCAAGGAGCATCCTGGTTTCACCCTCTCTAGGACAAACCTGTTTGCTCTTCTAGCAGTCCATGGTATATTCAATATTCTTCTCCAGCACCACAGCTCAAAGACATCAATTCTCCTTCTATCATCCCTAGTCATTGTCTAGCTTTCTGATACATAGGAAGTCATTGTGAAGACCATGGCCTGGATCAGGCACACCTTAGTCTCTAGACTGACATCATTGCTCTTCACTACTTTAGAGAGGACCCTGGCAGCAGACTTTGCCAGTGCAATTTGTTTTTTTATTTACTGGCTGCTGGTTCCAAGAGTGCTCAATAATGGATAACTTTCTAATGAACTCTTCTCTATTCCAAACATCCTTTTTACTTTCACCATTTATGCCTTTATTTGTTATTCCCACCTGAGGGAAAGTAATTTTTTTATTTCCTTGATTTTGCCTGACAACACCTAGAATGTGACCTTCAAGGTTCACAGTGCAAGCATCAATAAGTGTGCTCTGAATGGTTTGTTGGGTGGTGTCCCAGCTTCTCTGTGGGGATCTTAGTAACAGTCACTCTCCTGTTACCATTTATCCTTCCATCAAGTGTGCTCACTGGTCACCTGTATATGGCCTGGCTTTGGGCCCTTGAGGAATGTGGTGCTTGTGCGGACCCTCGAGGAGCTCATCTTACCAGTCTAGAATATGTGGGTATGCCGGGTGACACCGATGGCTTAAAGCTTTAGGAGCCTTGCTACTCAGGTAGGGAGGCCTGGTGACACAGATGGGTAGAGCGTGGCTGCTGACAGAAAGGTGGTGGTTTTAAGCATACCAAGTAGCTCTGTGTGAGAAAGATGTGGCAATCTGTTTCTGTAAAGACCACAGCCAAGAAAACCCTCCAGGGAAGTTCTATTGTGTCCCTAGGTGCTGCTATGAATAAGAATCACATGAATGCACCTAACTACAGCTATTACTACTCCAACAACATAGTTCTTATCTATTGAAAAGCTTTAAGCAAAAAAGTTCCCAAGAAAACAACTTTCCTCCATCCCTGCACCCAGCACCACAGGCCAAGCCATCATCATCTTTTGCCTGAACTATTTCTACCTGGGCAATGATTTCCATCTGGGCTCCCAGTTTTTAGGATAGCTGCCACCCCATAATCATGCCTCAGTATTGCAATGAATAATTTTTTGAAAGTTTAAGTTTGATTTATGTCACTTTAATGCTTAAACTCTAACACAGTTTACAAAACCTTGCACAATCTGATCCCTGTCCCGGTCTCCACTCATATCTATTTGCAGTTCCTTAATGTGCTAATCTCTATCTAGTCTCTTGAGATTTGCACATAATTTTCTCTGTTTCAGCCTGTGTAACCTAAGATGTTTCAGAGGAGACCCCAAAAATACCACCACAGTGAAAAGCCTGCAGCTCTCTCACACCCCCATGTTTGCTGTGGTTTTGGAAAATCCCACCACTTGCTGATAGAAGCACCCAGGAGTTTAACAGCTATTTTCTCCTGTGTGATTGCTGATAAATGGCTTAGAGTGAGTGAATGGGGGTTTGAGAGTGATACGCAAAGTGACTTCTAGGCATTAAAGACTACATTGTCCATGTGGTTCCTGAAAACATGCCAACTGACTGGGGACTAGGGCAGATTGGGGTTGGCATTTAAGAGTAGTAGTTAAGAGTGAGGGGAAAGAAGACCAGTTTAGAATTCTGGGGTCCAGGGGTCACCACATGGAGGGGTACCAGCCCCATATCTTTCTTTTGAACTCCAGCTCTAGAAAACCAGTGCCAAATGGACAATTGAACAGACATCTCAAACTCCACATGCCCATAGCTGGAATCATCAGGGCTTTCCTAGCATTCTCCTCCTCTGGTATTGCCTGTCAGAGTGAATGAATGTAGTCGTTAATCACACGCTTATGTAAACCAGAAACCTGGGCATCACCCTGTACGCACTTCTGGGCAGATGCAGTCACTTAGCGCATCCTGTACGTTCTTCATGGTGAGTAGATCTTCTAGGCCACTCTTTTCCTTTCCATACACGACGTTCTCCCAGGGATTCTGATGATCGTCACCTCCTCCTTGGACTGTCGTAAGAGTTTCCCGAGAGTTACTCTGTTCCCACTTCTGTCTTCCTCCGTCACCACTGCCGCCACCAGGTGCCTTCAAGCTGAGTCCACGTGTGGTAAAGTCAAACTGCTCTCTGCAGGGTTTTCAGTGGGTGGTTTTGGAAGGAGATCACCAGGTCTTACCTCCAAGGTGTTTCCTGGGAGATTATGACAGCCCTTCAGTTGGCAGTCTAGTGGGTGAATTATGTGTACCTTTCAGGGAATCCAGTGATCTTTGGAAACTACAAACTCTCCATTTTAAAATTCCTTAATCCTTTCTTTAAATCATATGAAAATAAATTCAAATCTTTCTACTGCACGCGGGATTTTGATGGCAGCTCCCTGCCTTCCCAGACACCCTCATTTTGTACTCAGATCCTACATCCTACAATTTAGTCATCATAATCTCTGTGCAATTTTATTCTTCCCAGGTCAAGCCATGAGTTTTCACCCAACAAATGCCTCCCTCTCACCACTCTCGTTTCCCAGAAAGACCTTTCTTATTCAATGTTCTACCCCTATCCCCAATATGCAGTCTCAATGGCACTTTAAACTGTTAGGAGATCTTTTAAGGCTCAGTTTAAGCACCAGATACTTGCTGAAGTCTTTACTGGCCACCACTCCTCTCTTCTCTCCTTAATTGAGGGATGTACAGTGGGTGTTCTCCATTTCAGCAGCAACGGGCTGCAGCGGGAGGGGATGAGGGGGATGTGGTTCGAGTGTGTTAGGCAACAGTATGAAAAATTTGTTCAGCGGAAATCATCAGTGGGAGGGAGAGTGATCCAGGATTAACTTCACTTTGGATTTGGCACCAACACCAGGACACGTGGCCTCCATGAAACTGGGATGGGCCTGAAGGAGAAGAGGCAGCTGGCTTGGACAAATCATTCTGTGACACAGTGAAGGAAGACAAACTCCTTCTCTCTGGCCCCTCAAATCTTCGTTTTCAGTGTTCATGGAAATCTCAGTACAAATGTGTGTGGTGGGAACAAGGTTGGATGAACCTTCAACAGTTGCCTTTGGGTCCATTCAGATTCACGGTGAGCCCATTGGTGTCCAAGTTAACTATATACTCTGAGGGCCTTTCAGTGACTCATTTTCTGTGCAGATCATCAGGCATCTTGATTAGGAGTCAAGCACAGAACAAGTTCCTTGTTTACAGGACGCAGCCTTTAGAGAGAGAGGGAGTAGGAGGGAAGCAGAGATTCCGGAGGGCAGTGTCTCTCCAAGGGAGAGGAAAGGGCACGCGAGTAGGGAGATTGCCAGTCAATGTCAAAGCTCTACCTGGCTTCTTGACATTTAACATTTGTACCTTCTTGCACTACCAATACAGGATCTTATTTCCAAATTGTCTTAGAAAAACAAAGAAGTTTGTGGGAGATGAAGGCACATCTAACCCTATCTGCCTTCTATAACTTCCCTAAGATAGATACCATTACCTTGCTTGCAAAATAGGAGAAGAATGAAGACTCGAGCATGCTTTTATTTGCTGAAGTATCTCAGTTGATATTGCAAAACTCTCCATCTTAAAATTCCTTAAGTGTTCCTTTTTTCTGTAAGAAAATAAAATTCAAATATTTCCATTTCACACAGGGACTTCAGTGGAAGCTCCATGCCTTCCCTTGCAGCCTCACTTTGGACCCAGCTGTACCGCATGGAAAGCCCTGTCGGCCTTCCATGGAACTCACTGAGGCTCTTGCCATAGGATTTCCCCAAGTTCCATGTTTTTATTTCACCAGTTCAAAAACAGTGGACTGCTCTTGAAGAAAGAATCTCACTTAATTAGAAACATGCATTCTGGCAGGAAGGGATGGGGAAATTCTTGCTATATCTCCAGCGCAAAGACTAATCTTTCAACTCTTCTGGGACCAGTGAGATGCAGCCAGGGGAGTGTGGTGTGTTTAGATGAGAGGTGAGGTGCAAGGCTGGCCTACTTGCTGGCGGTAGCTGTGTGATTAGTAGGACCGTAGATCTAGACAGAAAGGGAGAGAGAAAGAGCTTAGTAAATTTGAGTTGTATCAATAAAGGCTATATTTTTGTATCTGTGATACATAGGGAACTCGGTGGCCTAGTAGCAAGAAGCTGTGCTGCAATCCTGAAGGCACACGGATTGAATTCACCTGCTACTCCGTAGAGAAGGATGGGCAGTCTCTTCTTAGGCAATTAAGTGCTTCTGGAAGCCCGCTGGAGAGAATCAGCTAGGTTGGTTCTGACTCTATAGTACACAACAACAACAACAACAACAGTATATTATAGAGGGAGCTCTGGTGACCTAGTGGTAGGAAACTGCACTGAAATCCCAAAGGCACATGGTTCCAATCCATCAACTGCTCCGTGGGAGAAGAATGGGTAATCTTCTCCCATGTGATCAATGGCTTCTGAAAACCCACTGGAGGGTCAGCTATGGATTGTTTCTGACTCTATGGTACATAACAACAATAATAATATAGAATGGAATGGAATAGAATAAGGGAATAGGGATTAGGATTAGGATTGGATTAATACAGAATGTTGTTGTTGTTATTGTTATTGTTATGTGCCTTCGAGTCGTTTGCGACTCATAGCGACCCTATGTACAACAGCCCTAAACCCTGCTCTATCCTGCGCCAAACGCACTGCCTCTGACACACCCATCCCGATTACCCCAGTCACCGAATCAATCCATCTCAT
>NW_006399843.1:284794-287595 GCF_000299155.1 Elephantulus edwardii
GAATAGAATAGAATGGAATAGAATATATATGAAGCTTTTGTGGCTGTAGTGGCTAGAAGCTATGCTGCAATCTCCAACACACACAGTTTGAATCTACTTAGAATCTATGAGCAGCTCCACAGGAGAAAGGTGGACAATCTCCTCCCCTGCGATTAACTGCCTCTGAGAACTTGCCAGAGGGTCAGCTATGGGTTAGTTGCAACTTGACGATAATATATCAACAAAGAACTACCAGAAATACAGGCTTAGAAGAGACTAGCACTAAGGATATCATTGCCAAGGTCAGATGAATGTTGGCTGAAAGCATAGAGTACCAGGGGAATGTCTCTCTGTGTTTCATTGACTATGCAAAAGCATTTGACCATGTGGATCACAACAAATTGTGACTAACATTGAGAAGACTGGGAATTCCAGAACACCTAATTGTGCTCATGCATAACCTATACCAGGACTGAGAAACAGTTGTCAAAATGGGTAACCCTGGAGGCCATTATGCTGAGTGAAATATCTCAGTCACAAAAGGACAAATACTGCATAATGCCACTGTTGTAAAATGAGACTGACATTGAGGATGGGGGGAGACTGAGAAAGATGGAATGAATAATGTATACAGCATTGAAACAAATGAGGGAGAAAACTGTTTAAAAGGGATATGTGATTAGGCATTATTGTTATAACAGGCTTCATAGTAGAGTGGACTTGGGGGGAGGGATTGTATAACAATGAAAGAATTTTTCTTTTACTTTTTGAAGAGGAGTGAACTGGGGCAGGGGGAGGGAAGGATGGGAAGGGAGAAAAGTGCAACAGTGAATGAATGGCAATCCAAAGTCTGTAAATTTTCATTAAAATTAATAATAATAATAAAAAGATAAAAAAAAGAACAGAGCAAGGAAACACTGCATGGTTCAAAACCAACAAGAGAGTGCATCATAGATGCATCTGACTCAATAACTATTCAATCTATATGCAGAACAGATCATTCAAAATGCTGAGTTCTATGAGGAGAAATACGGGACCAGGATTGGAGGAAGCCTTATTAACAATCTGCATTATGTAGATGACACAACCTTGCTCACTGAAACTGAGGAGGACTTGAAATATGTGCTGCAGAAGGTCAAGAACTGCAATTTTCAATATGGATTAAAGCTCAACATCAAGAAAACAAAGATTCTCACCACTGGGCCAATTGGCAGCATCATGATAAATGGAGAAGTAACTGAAATAGTTAATGATTTCTGCTTGCTTGGCTCCACAATCAACACTCTTGGCACTACCAGTAAGTAAATCAAATGACAAATTGCATTAGCAAAATCTCCTGTCAGAGACCTTTCCAGAGGGCTAAAGAGCAACGATACCCATCTAGAGACTAAGGTATGCCTGACCCAAGCCATGGCCTTTGCATCAGAGAGCTGGACAATGAAAAAGATTGACAGAAGAGTTGATGTCTTGAGTGTTGGTGTTGAAGGAGAATGTTGAACATACTATGAACTGCCAATAGAACAAACAGATTTGTCCTGGATAGAGTGAAACCAATTTTCCTCAGCGTCAAGACTTTTGAAACTCCATCTGACATATACTTTGGGCATGTTGCCAAGAAGGACCAGTCCTTGGAGAAAAACATGATGCTTGGAAGGATAGAGGAACAGCATAAGAGAGGAAGATCCAAGAGGAGATGGATTGACACAGTAGCAGTGGTTGGTGTGTCAGAAACAGTGAGATTGGTTCAGGATAGGGCAGGGTACAGAGCTTTTGTGTCGGTTCACTATGAGTTGCAGGTGACTCAAGGGCATATAACAACAACCAGTCCCTGGAGAATAAGATTCTTGGTAAACTAAAGGGTCAGTGACCAGAGAAGGGCCCTCAAAAAGATGGATTGATATAGTGGCTCCTGCAGTGGGGTCAAATGAAGCAACTATGTGAGACTAGTACAGGACTGGACAATATTCTCTTTTATCCGGAAGGTTACTATGAGTTGGAAGTAACTCGATAGCACCCGGCAATGGCAACATACATCTACAACAGCCACACAGCCTGGTAACTTCTGTAATAACTTGCTCACTAGTTACGTACATTTTTTTTTCTATCTTTGAAGCACCTAATCAGTCCCTACTCCCAACAAATTCATCACTTTATTTACTTACTGGATGTACAGCTTTTAAATCTTTAGAAAGTCTTTAGTCTTTCCTTGTACTAAATTAAAGCTAAACAAAACTTGCCTACAAGTTCTTCTTCTGGTATGCTTTTTACTGTGATTTGTGTGAAACAAATTACAATCCTGACATTGTAATGCTACTGTTGTTGTTAAAAATTATTGAATGGAAATTACTCGTGGCTGACCCTCCAGTGGGTTTTCAGAGGCAGTAAATCACTGGAGAGATTGCCCGTCTTCCTCCTGCAGAGCAGCTGGTGGATGTAATAGCACTTCCTGTTTCTACTGTTTCCCATTTCCTTTCATCCTTCTTTCCTAGTCATTTCTTGCTTCCTGAGTTTTATCCAGGGGCAAATGCTGCCCTTTTGATCTTGAATGCTGTTGTTGTGTGCCATCAAATCAAAACCAACTCATTGCTGACCTTCCAGTGGGTTTTCAGAGGCTGTAAATTACATGGGAGGTTGATTATCTTACTCTTACTGAGTAGCTGGTAGACTTGAACCCAGGTGCCTTTGGGTTGGCAACACAACTCCTTAGCACTTGGTCACTAGACCTCATTTTTTAAAAATTGTTTTTCTATAATTATATTTTATTAATTTTCATAAACATTTACAGAGATTTTGGGTTTCCATTCATTCACCGCTGCACCATT
>NW_006399843.1:289710-293806 GCF_000299155.1 Elephantulus edwardii
GAGTCGTAGACGACTCATAGCGACCCTATGAACGAACAGCCTAAGCACTGTTCGTACATAGAGTTTCTGGAGGCAAGCCATGGACTTAAAGGTCATAAAAACTGAGCTCCACTTGGTCCAGTAGTTCTTTAGAATAATAATAGTCTTTCATTGTCTTTGCTCCAGACTTAGAGAGATTAACAGCTGCACCTTGGGTGACTTCTCATAAGCTTTTAAGACCTGTGCTGTGACTAACCAAAGTTAGATGGAGTATACGGCTGTTGGGGGGAATGGCTGTTGGAAATGCTAAGGGCCCTTGGGTCAACTGCAACTTACAATGAGCCTGTGAAAAACAGACCTGAATTTTGCCCTGTCCTATACCATCTTCAAGATTGCCCACAAGCTCCAGCCAATTGTTAAAATCACTGTGTCAATCCATCTTACTAAAGCTCTTTTTTTTTCCTCTACCCCTCCTCCTTATCTAGCAAGATGTATTTTTTCAGGGACTTCCCTCTCTTGAAAACATGTCCACAGTGTGTGAGACAGAATGTCACTGTTCTTGCCTCTGAGGAGCCCTTCATTGTATTTTCTCCAAGACAGGTTTGTTCTTTTTTCAGCCATTGGGATATTCAATACTCTTCTCCAGAAGCACAATTCTAAGGCATTGATCCTTCTTCTGACATCCTTAATCAATGCTCTACTTTTAGATGTATAGAAAATTAATGAAGAGACCACGGCTTGGTCACTAGCCTTAGTCTTGTATGTATTGTTGTTATATGCCACAGACTTGGAATGGCTTATAACTGACCCCTTAGCAGGTTTTCACAGGCAGTAAAATGGCACAGGAGGAGATTGTCTATCTTTTCCCTAAACAGCTTGGGGATTTGAACTGCTGGCCTTTGGGTAGGCAGTGCAACTCTTACCCACTAGGCCACCAGAGCTTCCTAATCTTGTTGTTGTTGTTGAGTACCATGGAGTCGGAATCAACCCACAGCTGACCCTCCAGTGAGAGACAGTATATCACATGGGAAGTGATTATTAATCTTTCTCCCTTCAAGCAGTTGGTGAATTCTAACCACATGCCTTTAGTTTGGCAGTGCAGCTTCTTACCACTAGACCCCCAGAGCATATGCATATTGCTAGAGATGCCACTAGATAATATGCATATAGTTAGAGAGATAGATAGATCTCCCCAAAACACAGTTACCATCAGCACTTAACTCTGGGCAGCCCCACGTGTGCTTTTCTGGTTGAGTTTTTCCAAAGCAGATCCCCAGGTCTTTCCGCTGAGGCATCTTCTGGTGACTCAAGCGTAAAACCTTTTGGTTGGCAGCTGAGCATGTTAACCACATCACTTAGGGACTTAGGGCCTCTGAGGAAAGAGGAAACACACTGCTATGTATCAAGGATCACTGAAGGAGAAATGTCACAACTGTCCCCCAGGCCTGCCTAGACTTTGAAAAAATACCTGATCATTTACATGTCCTGATAAGGCAACTAGATGCCTGGAATCTGATGAGGCTCTGGACCTGATCGCATATTAACAGGACCCCTGCCTCCAAATTCCAGAGGAAACTAACACCCTCTCTGGGTGTCCCTGAAACCTCTTACAAAAGGAAACTGTCTTTGTCTGCCTGTGGGCCACTCTGATCCTCTCTGTGCGTGGTTACCTGGTGTCCGTCTCAGGTCTGCTAATAAAGGCCTGTTTGCTACTTGGGAGCAACTTTCTTTCTTTCTCTTTCTCGCCCTCAACTTTTTTTTTCTATCTAAGAATCATTATAAGCCTAGCATTTTACTTAGCACTTAAAACACACGTTAGCTGTTGTTGTTTGGCATGACTCACAGTCAGCCTGTGAACAACAGATCTGAACTTTACCCAGTGCTGTGCCATCCTTATGTTCTTGAATAGGCTCAACCCATTGTTACAGTCACTGTGTCATTTCATCTTGTAAAGGTCTTTCTCAGACCCTTCACCTTTCCCAGCAGAATGTATTTTTCCAAGGAGTGGCCCTCCTGATAACATGTCAAAAGTATGTGAGACAAAGATTCACCATCCTTACCTCTAAGGAACGTCTAAGAACACTCTAGATTTGTTTGTTTTTTTGGTATTTCATGGGATTTGATACTCTTTGCCATCACCATGATTCAAAGGCATTCCTCCTTCTGTGGTCTTTCTTAGTCATTTGATGCATAGAAAGCAATAAAATATATCATGGCTTGTACCAGGCACACCTTAGCCTCAACACTGAAATCCTTGCTCTTTAGTATTTTGGAGAAGTATTTGACTGCATGTTTTTCTTTTTATTGTTGTTGTTGCCTAGTTTTATTTGATAGTCATAAATTTAACCCTGCAATCCTGCTAATCTTGGAGGGAAAGAAAGAAGAACCCAAAGAACTGTAGCAAGAGCACAAAGATTAAAAAGTACTGCAAGTACACTGAGGGTAACAGGGTGATCTCTGGAGCTATATAGAAGGAATGATCTGGTGATTAAGAGAAAACATGAAATACAGATCATAATTAGAACATTTTCCTCCCTACCCCCATGTCCAGTTCACTTTTCTCTCTAAAAAATTCATTCATTGCTGCACAATTTTCTCCCACCCCACCACTCCGGTCCACTTTGCTATGCATGTCTTATTCTGGACTGTTGTCATGCAAATAATGCCTAATCATATATCCCTTTTAAATAATTCTTTCTCTCATCTGTTCCAACACAGTGCACATTATTTATCCCCTTTTTTCCTAGTTTTACCCCAACCCCTAACATCAGTCCTATTTTATAATGGTGGCATTATGCAGTATTTATCCTTTTGTGACTGAGATATTTCACTCAGCATAATGTCCTCCAGGGTCACCCATTTTGTATAATATTTTATGAGTTCCTTGTTTTTCAGTGCTGCATAGTATTCCAGTATTCCACTGTGTGAATATACTATAGCTTCTCTATCCACTTGTTGATGGGCACTTGGGTTGCTTGAATTTTTCTAATGCAGTATATCTTTTGATTTTTTTAGATTTCTGATTGTGGATCCAAGTAAAATTAAATCAATGACAATTTCATTTTTCCCCCCTCCATCTATCATGATGCTGTCTATTGGTTCAATGGTGAGGATTTTTGTTTTCTTGATCTTCTGCAGTAAATACATCAAATCTTCTTCACTCTTCACAAACAAGGTTATATCATTTGTGTAAGGAAAGTTGATGAAGAGTCTTCCTCCAGTCCTGGTGCCACATTCTTCTTAGAGTCTGGCATCTTGAATGATTTTCTCAGCCTATATATTCAATTGGTACAAATGAACAATACAACCCTGATATAAACTTTTCTTGATTTTAAGTCATGCAACATTCCCTTGTTCTGTTTGGATAACTGCTTCTCAGTGTAGGTTTTGCACAAGCACAATTAAGTGGTTTGAGATTGCCATTCTTTTCAATATTCATCATCCAAAAGATATATAATTCTCTCAACAGCCCTGATAGAGTGGTATTAATAAGTTCAGGGTTATTCAAACATATGGTATAGTTGTAAAACTGACATCATGTGCCTCCAGTCTGAAAAACTGGTGGAACCATCTACTTACCATTTGTTTGATCCTCAGACCCTTTGTAACTTCTCTGTAGCCATGCAGAGTACTTTAAGCTGTCTGTTTGCCAGGAGGAGAAATGCGATTTTCATTGAATTAGCATTTTTTTCTCAGTTATTTGTTGTTTTTTTTTTGCTTAATCAATAAATTTATTTTCCATACTTTATTGATTATTTTCTATCCTTGTGAGTTTTCTTCTGTTGGTCACATTTCTAATAATTTCTATATTCATGGTCATATTTTGCTGATCTTCTTTTTCAAGAAGATATTTTTTATTGTTATTCAGTAGTTAATTTTCAATTGCTTTCATATACATGTGAAAGTTAAACAATGAATAAAGAAGATCAAAGACAAATCCATGCCTTTAAATTATGGTGTTGGTAAAGAACATTAAGTATATTATGGACTGCCAAAAGAGAAGGCAAACATGTCTTGAAAGAATAGCCAGAGTGGTTTGTTGTTTTTTTGTTTTTTATTTTCTTATTTTCGTGTGTGTGTACCGTCAAATCAGATCTTACTGGTACAGGAGGAGATT
>NW_006399843.1:293943-304665 GCF_000299155.1 Elephantulus edwardii
TTTTTTATTTTACTTGTGATTTTAACAAAAGTTTACAGAAAAGTTAGATTTTCATTCATTCTTTGTTATACATTTTTACCCCCTCTCCCTCTCTTTCTGCTCTCCCAGTTCACTTTTTTAAAAAAAATTTGTTCACTGTTGCAGAATTACCTCCCCCACCTCCCCAGTTCTCTTTGCAATGTACCTCTTATTCTGGGCTGTTTTCATATGTATGCCTAATTATAAACTTCATCAGAAGAAAACTTGAAAGAATTCTAGAAGCCCTAATCCACAATATAAAGTCTTTCAAGCATCTTGAAAAACCTCCAACTAGGAGAGAATAAAATAGATGAATGGGACCTTTTAAGAATCAAACCCCTATGCACATACAAAAACATTTCTGACAAGGTAAAAAGAAAGGAAAACCACTTTTTTTTGTAATAATATATCTGATAAGGGACTCATATCTAATACTTACAGGGATACTTCAACGTCTCAACAAGAAAAAGGTAAACAAACCAATGCAGACAGTATTTTCTTAGTCATATATAAACTACATCACAAGTTGTTTGCTCACTAGTAATTGTATGTCAACTGTTCTTTTTGAATGTAGAAATCCTGTAGCTGTGAACTAGCAATAATAACATGTTAAGTAGATTAATACCTAACTAAGTGCGAAAACTAATAACCACCCTTAGAGGGTAAGCAGTTTTTGAGAGGAGTCTCTCTCTTCTCCCAGATCTGTAATAAAGTGCTTGCTTTGGATACCGCAGTCTGACAATTCTGAAGAAATCCTTTGCATTCAGTAACAACCCTGTGTTGTTGTTGAGTACTGTCAAGTTTGAACCAACTCAGCTGACTTTTCAGTGAATTTTCAGAGATAATAAATCACAAGGGAGGAGATTGCCCATCCATCTCTTGAGGGACAGCTGGTGAATTCAGACTGTGTGCCTGTGGGATTACAGCACAGCCTCTTCCCACCAGGTCACCAGATGTGTAGGAATTATTATGCTTACTTTATTGTTACAACTAAGGCCTTGATTTTCAGATATTTCCAACAGGGTTTCATGCCAAAATCCATGTGAAAGCAGCACTCCCCCCTCCCCTTGTTTCTAACAGAAGTGGAGAGTGGGTGCTGGTTCCCTTAGGAAAGGGCAGGTACAAGTGGAATTTTGTGACCTCTGAATTACTGAAGAATTTTAATAATTTTCATTAACATCAGGCACTTTGGCCCATTTAGTAAGAGAAATTTAACTTTGAGAGGAAGCATAAATGTTATAAGGGAATTATTTAATCTGGTATCATATTCAGAGTCATTTCAACCTTCTGAAACTATGCAAAGCATTTAGAATTTAAGCAAATAAAAGCCTTATGAGTCCTCTGATAATTACTCAACCCTGAATAGAAATATGGTTCCTGGGTCTCCTTGGATGCAACTCGAAGTATAACAAAGAACCTGTTGGATTCTGACACATTAAAAGAGGAATGTGAAATATTTATTCAAGCAACAGGCAGTGAAGAAGTAGACAGCTTGGGGCCTAGTACTTCAGGAAAAGGATAAAATGTTGAGAAAATACCAGCCTTATTTTCTGTTCTTTTGCAATATGCATTGACATCTGCCACAAAAGATCTAGGGACATGGAACATTTGGGTAAAATATAATCAACAATGAGGTGTCACTAAGCAGAGAATAAACTCCAGGAGAGGCGTGAAATACATTTAGAAGGTCAGGAAGTCTTAATTTTTAATATGGGTAGGCCAGGATTGTGGAGACAATCTGAGACTATTCCCAGGGGAATCTTGAAACTTGCCTCTGTCCACAATCCACAAAGTGCAAACTCATTTCCATGGTGAGGGGTCTGGATCATAGCAACCCTCCAGCAGATTTCTGATGCTATACATCTTTCCAGCAGGAAACTGCCCATCTATCTCTCAGAGAACTGCTAGTGAATCCAAACCACTGACCCTTCTGTTAGTACCTGATATGTTATACCCTGTGTCACCAGACTGCCTTACCTGAAAAGATATGTTTGAGGAGGTGGTGAATAAAAGAATTTCTATACAATTCAAGACCCCATAATTGCTAGAATTGTACCTCTTCTCCATTTCAGAGGTATCATTTTTGATTGTAAAATAAATAGGCACCATCTGGTTTATCTTTTCATTTTTAATAAACTGAAGCTCATCTGGACTAATCCAGGGAATGTAGGTGATAGGATTACTTGGTGAAGTGCTGAGCTCTTCCTGTCACCCAGCTGTTCCAATCCTCCCTGCAGAAGCCCCCCAGATGTCAGGAGGCAGAGAACAGCTGCCCGTGCTGTGTACCTTGTCCAGATCCCTGACCAGTGAGCATGACACAGTGGCAATTGCTCTTTTTGTCACTCAATTTGGGTGGTTTATTACACGGCAATGGATAACCACAACATTATGAAATCTCCTACTGCTTAAAATACAACACCTATTTCATTAGTTAAAAACAATGGCAATGCTATGTTAGCTGATACTAATACAGGCTGATCTTGTTAAACTTTAGATAGTAACAATAGACTTAATGAAAGAAAACGAGCAGAGAGGGTAGAGGTGTCTTTGCAGACAGGTGATAGGCATCATGCTTAGAGGGGAACCCAGACTTATAATAACATTTCAAAAGTAAATATGAAATGACCTAGAACTGTCATTGAGAACCAGAGAACACAGAAGATGCTGGAATATATTGGAGTCTCATGCATCACATATTTGAGTTATTCATTGGGTTGATTTTGACCCATAGTGACTCGACATGGCAGAGCAGAACTTCCCTACAATGTGTAATTTGCTGTAGTCTTTATGGGGATAGATCTTTGGTCCTTTCTCCTGTGGAATTGCTGGGTAGGTTTGAACTGCCAGCCTTTCAATTGGCAGTTGATCTATTTTTAATTCATAAGCACCAAATATTGCTGCCTATATGGACCTTGAATCTGGAAAGGTTTCTTTATTTCACTCCTGCCTGGGTGCATGTAGACACTCAGTTTTCCCAGATCAGAGTCAAAAGAAATACAGTGATAGCTAGAACCGAGGTAGATGTCAACAGAGGAGACTGGGCTGTTGTCAACAGAAGCCATGTAAATACAGTTGTGAAGACCTGGGGAGGTGGGAATACATTCCAAACTTCTGCATAGACAAACCCTGCTCATCTTATAGCTAGCTTGTTTCCAGTCACTCCTAGGGTTGTGAAATTCATTTATATAGGATTTCCTGTCAGATAGGTTAGCACAGACTGAAGGACTTTCATATCAAACCCCAAACCAAACCCATTGTTATTAATCAATTCAGACTCAAAGTGGCTCGCAATCAGGTTTCTGAAGCTGTGTGTTTTTACTGGAGGAGACGGTCTATCTTTCTCCCTGAGAGTGACTGGTAAATTTAAATCTTTGACCAGGTTAGCAGCCTGGCACGTTATGCACTATACCATGAGGGTTCCTAAAAGGCCCATTTATAGATTCATCAAATACTAGAAAAAGGTGAGATCATGCCATTGTTACTTCTTTTATAGGTGAAGAAATTCAGGTCCAGAGAGAAAAGGTTCTAACCTGTTGTTGTGGTGTACCACTGAGTTGGATCCTATCCATAGCTGACCCTCCTGTAGGTTTTCAGAGATAATAAATTTCTGAGAGGAAGGAGTCCATCTTTCCTCTGTGGAGCAGCTGGTGGATTCGAACCTGATGCCTTGGGGATTGCAGTGGTGCAGTTTCTTACTAGTAGGTCACCAATATCACCTAATGAGTAAAAAATTAGAACTAAACTCAGACTTCCATTCCAAGGCCAGCCCTTCTATATTATTGCAGCCAACTCATTTTTTTACACTTGCGCTATATTTCTGTCTGACTTTATCTAATGGTCTTGAGAGAAGTGTATCTCCTTTTTCATTATTCCGGCAATAGGAGAAGATGGTATAAATTACTGAGAACATTGAATTTAATTTTTCTGTTCATTTTTATACTATGCAATCTATACAGTACTATGATAGAAATGCTTTATGATGTCTTTCCTAATCTGATTATGATTGCTGAAGGAGGTGAGTTTATGCGGCTGTATGTGTTCCACAAGAACCTATTTCTCACCTCACCTCCAATTCATGCCTTGCCTGAGCCAGGGAAGTCTGTCCATCAGCTGGATGTCAGCCAGTCAGAGTTTCTTTCTCAAAAATTGGTATCAAGAGACCTAGAACCAATGGCCGGATAGAAATGAGCACTTGAATTAAGAGGTTTTGTAGTGGAATAACTACTAATTTTGCCGTGTGAAAGTAAGATCTGGAGAAGTCTGTATGAAGGGTGGAGGGTAAAGAGGGCTGAAATAGAAAAAAGGAGAAGCAGAAATTACAGAGCCCAGAGTCGGGAGAAGGAAAGTACAGTTTTCATGACCTTGGGCTTCCAGGAAGCAATTTTGTGCTCACAAAGCCTGGTTCATCACTTTTCTGTTTGAAATCAGCCTAAGTGGGCTCAGTGTTCCTTATAAACACCAGCCCCATTAGGGACAGACAGTCCTTTTCCTTGATTGACTCACATGCTGTCTCCATCTGTCTGTCTGTCTCTCTCTCTCTCTCTCACACACACACACTGCCATCAAGTTGGAAAGGACTCATAGCTGACCCGCCAAGGGTTTTCAGAGGCTGTAAACAATACGGAGGAGATTACTCATGTTTCTCCCATAGAGCTGCTGGTGTAGTCCAGTTGCCAGAGAGGTTTTGGGTAAGTAACTACCTTCGGTTTAGCTGTGCAACTCCCTACAGACCAAGGCACCGAAGTTCACTCTCTATTAGTGAGGATTACAGATAAATATCTATAAACTCCAATCTGGCAAATCTGGAATGTAACTCGGTGAAGTATTTTAAAGGACTTCCATTTGCAATTCTGAAGACAATAGAAAAAATAAAATTCCCTAAAGAATAAAGTCCTAGACCCTTACATTCTAGTCTTTAATCCTGTCCACATTTTCGCCCCAATCTCTCCAAAGTTCTCAAGAGCAAGGATGTTAGTTTAAAACTAAGGTATTCCTGAGCCAAGCTGTGACCTTTTCAATTCCTTGATATGCATGTGAGAGTTGGATATGAGTAAGAACAACAGAAGACTCCATGTCTTTGCGTTGGTGATGCTGGAGAAAAGCACTAAATATCCCACAAGCTGCCAAAAGAACGAAGAAAAGTGTCTTAGAGAGTGAAGCCAGGATATTCCTTAGAGGGGATGGGTGGTAAAACCTCACCTCACATAATTTGAGCATGTGATTGAGAGGGGTCAGTCCTCAGAGAAAGACATCATGCTTGGCAAAGTGAAGGGTCAGGGAAGAAAGAGAAAACTCATGAGATAGACTGACACAGTCTCTGTTACAATGGACTCTAGTGTAGCAGACATGATGATAAGTGCCAGGATAGGGCAAGGTTCAGACCTAATGTTCATAGGGTCACTATGAGTCATACTTGGCTCAGCCGCATCTAACAACAACTACAACAACAACACCTTTTTGTTCCAATGTCTGACCAGTCTTGGAACTCCTTTTAGAAGCATTCAGGTTACACATCTTCCAAAACAGATTTATGTGTTCTTTTGGCAGTCCGTGGTGTATTTAATATTCTTCTCTAAGAGGACAGGAAGCAGGAGTGGCATCCACTTCTGTAATAGCTTGCCTCCAGAAACCCTATGAACCTGGAGAGAGGGTGAGAGACACAAATGTTGAGGATTCTCCTTCACTGGGTCGCTATGAGTCGCCTGCAACTCGACCGTGCTTAACAACAACAACAACAACAACAACAAGAGGACAATTTTAAATGCCTTCTCTATCCATTGACAACTCTCACGTGTACATGCAGCAATTGAAAAAAAAATACGATGGCTTGGATCAGACATACCATCAAGATTGTGCAAGATCAGACAGTATTTTGTTCTGTTATACATGTAGGGTCATTCTGAGTCAGAGACAGCTCCTCAACGTCTAACAACATCATCATCTGAACTTCTTACTGCCAGCAATTTCCCTTTTCAGATAGGTGCTTCCTACAACATACATGTGCAAGTAGGATGGTGTCTTTTCATTTCCTGCAGTTAAGACTTGGTTGGGGGTGGGGGGTGGGGAGAAGTACTTTTTTTTTCCTTGGGGGAAAAAAAATGAAAACAATGAATATTAATGTCATCTTCATCTAGATTTACTAGTTGCTCCTGTCTTGCCACCTTTCAAGGTGTATATTTATGAATAAGTGATTGGCTGTGTGTATGTACAATTAATGTATATATCTTCACCCCTCAAAACTTTAGCAGGTGTCAGTCAAAATTAAGGGCTTCTCTTTCATAAGTCACTCATTTACTCACTACTCTTGAGTTGGTTCCACCTCCGGCTCTCTCCATTAGTTTTCTGAACCTGTAAATCATAATGAGAGGAGACTGCCCATCTTTCTCTTCCACAGCCACTGGGGGATTCAATCCCCAGGAGACGCGTGGCTTTTGAGTTAATAGCACAACTTGCCTACTCCCCCCGGCTTACCTACATTACCATTTTTCCACCCAAGGAAACTTTCATCCAGCAATATCATCTAATATATAATTCACAATGACTTTCTCCAGTATTCCTTGAGAAACTTTTGAGTCTTTTGGCCAAGGTTTACCCACATATTGCATTCAGTTATATAGCCAGTTGTTTCTTACAGGTTTGATGTGAGCACAATTAAGTGTTCTAGGATATCTATTCTTCACTAGTGTATTATGATCCACATACTTGATGCCTTTGTATAGTCAGTAAAACACAAACATCTTTCTGGCATTTCCTGCTTTCTGCCAAAATATTATCTATCTGATATCGGCAATAATATCCCTCATCCTCTGGCCTCTACTGAACCCAGTTTGAACTTTGAGTAGAGCCCTGTTGATGTTTCAAAAATAGTTCCAGCTGGTTTTGAATAATCTTCAGCAGGATTTCACTTGTATGTGGTATTACTACTCTTGTTCAATAATTCCCACATTCTGCTTGGTTCTTTTTCTTTGGAATAAGCACATATATGTATCTCTTCGAGTCAATTGGTCAGGTAACTGTCCTCCAGATTCCTTTGCATGGATAAGTGAGCATGCTCAGGGCTGCATCTGTTGGTTAAAACACGTCAGTTGTTGTTCCATCAGTTCCTGGAGCCTTGCTTCTGACGAATACCTTCATTGAAGCTTGGGCTTCTTCCTTCAATGCCATTGATTCCTGATCATATACTGCCCCTGGAAATGGTTGCATATTGACCACTTCTTTTTTTTTTTAATAGTGGCTGGTTCATCTTTTTACTTTTTATGCTTCCTGTGCCATTCAATATTTTGCCCAAAGAATTTTTCAGTATTGCACTTGAGGCTTGAATTTATTTTTCAGTTTTTTCAGCTTGAGAAATGTCTCTTTAGTACCCTATAAAATAAAAATATCTCACTTAACAAATCCCTGAAGCTTTTGAAGAGTCCAAATCAATTGTATCTGTTTTGATGTGCCTGAAGTAAAAATTGACTCATAGTTGACCCTCCCATAATGGGTTTTCAGAGGTTGTAAATCACACGAGAGGAGCGTGCCCCTCTTCACCCCTGCCCATTGTTTCTTGGTCGACTTGCTGGTGGATTCGAACCACTTACCTTTTGGGAAGCAGAACAACTCCTTAGGCACTAGGCCATCACAGCTCCCTCATTGTGTATTGATGCTGTTGTTGTTGTGTGCTGTCAAGTTGGAACTGACCCACAGGTAATCCTCAGAGGGTTTTCAGAAGCAGTGAATCACACAGGAAGACATTGCCCTGCTTTCTCCCTAATTTTGTGTTGTTTGTTGTTGTTGTTGTTATGTGCCATCGAGTCGCTTGAGACTCATAGCGACCCTATGTACAACAGCCCTAAACTCTGCTCTATTCCTGTGCCAGTCGCACTGCCTCTGGCACACCCATCCCGATTATCCCAGTCACTGAATCAATCCACCTCATAGAGGGTCTTCCCCTCTTGTGCCGTCCCTCCACCCTCCCAAGCATGATGGCCCTCTCCAAGGACTTGTCCCTCCTTACAACATACAAAGTATGTCAGACAAAGCCCCAGAATCCTCACCTCCAAGGAGCAACCTGGTCTAACCCTTTCCAGGATGAATCTGTTTGTTTTCTTGGCAGTCCATGGTACATTCAATACTCTTCTCCGGCACCACAGCTCAAAGGCATAAATTTTGTGTTAGAGTGTCAAAAATTCTAAATTTGTCTGATTATTTCCTCATGATTAGAGCCTGATTTGGCATGTGGGAGAAGATCATGACGTGCTTGGTGCTGTGTGGTTCCTCCAGCAGGAGGAGGATGTCAGTTTTGGCCTCTGTTGAAGGTACCAATCGATTAGATGAGTTCCAGTGGCCTTGTGGGTAAGGACTTCACTGCCAACCCAAACACACTTGGCTGGAATCCACCAGCTGCTCTGTAGAACAAAGGTGAGCAATCTCCTCTCATGTGATTTACAGCCTCTGAAAATCCATTGGAGGGTCAGATAGGAGTCAGTCCTGACTGGAGAGTGCATAACAACAACGTGAACTAGAGGCAGTGCTATCACTTACACAGGGAGGTCAGTGTGATGACTCAAGGAGACAAGGAGGGACCAGGATTGCTGAGGGAATGAATGATAGATGGATGATGGCAGAGGCAGGGAGGGGAGTGGGATGAGACCAGCTCCAAAGAGCAGCAATCTCCTCAATGGCAGGGAACCCACATTTGTCTCACAGCCTTTTGGTTGCCAAGAACATGAAGAAGTAGCATCAGCGTTTCAGTAGCATACATTTAATTTTCTCTGAAATTGGGACAGAGTGCCTTTAGGTTTAATATCATTTGTCCTAAGCCACAGGCTTGAAGTGAGAGTGTTCTAAAGGCTTAGGAAATTGGTTTCAGTAACAGCAAAAGGAAGAATAGCTAATGCCTGACTTAGAGCTTTACTTTGCCCATGCTGTTGGATGATTTACTATTTAATACAATTGTGGTCAAACCAAGTCTGAACAGAGCAAGCCTGAAGCATTTCCAGCACCAAGGCCAAGTGGCCCAGAGCCCAAGATACAGCGTTGGCTGGCTCACCTGTCTCAAGAGGTCCCTTCACGGCTGCCTAATTTTCAGACATCGCTTGGAATTTCCTTACAATGCTTCGTAATGCGTTTGGGAAGTCTGCTGAAATCACCTAGTGGATCGTGTTACCCGAGGGCACTTGATGCTCCCAGAGCAGAGTGGGGTCTCCTTCCCTTGAGAGGGTCTCCTCCACCCTCAGTCTCTCCTTTGGTTCTCACAACAGTCCTGTGAGTGTTCTGGGCAGTTTTGACCAGCACCACTTGCTTTGGCACAGATGCCAGCTCATGGTGATTGTGTGTATCAGAGCAGAAGTCTACTCCGAGGACTTTCCCATTCTACAAAAGTTGATGGAAGGCATTTCCTTTTTTGCACCTCTAGGTGGATTTGAACCTTCACCCTTTAGGTTAACAGTGGAGCATATTAACTCTTTGCAGCACGTAGAGGCTCTAGATATTACTTTCCTATTTTGCAGATGAAGACATTGAAGATACCAGAGATTAAGTGACTTAAGCAAAGTCACAAAGCCAGGGCAGGGACACCACAAACCACAAACCCAGCCCTTCCCCTTCCTGTCAGCTGCTCTTCTGACTGTGGCTTTGGGAGCTGAGAAGAATCAGACAGATCTCCACAGGATGGAAGATATCTCCAGAGCCATTGCTGGACTGTATGTCTGTGCTGAACACCACAGTGCTTGTCTGAGCTGTCTTACGGAGTTCTCGTGGCCTACTGGGTAAGGGGTTGTGCTGCCAACCCAAAGGCAGGTGGTTTGAATCCACCAGTTGCTCCGAGGAAGAAAGATGGGCAAACTCCTCTCATGTAGCTTGCAGCCTCTGAAAACCCACTGGAGGGTCAGCTATGAGTCAGTTCTAACTTACATACAGGTGATGAGGAAGTGATCAAAAATGAAGGCTGTGTGGCCAGCACTAGTTTCCATGAAGTGAGAGCATTCTAACACATCCACTGCTGGGGCTCCCCAAAAGCTCTTTTACAATTCCACACGGTCAGGAAAGCTTACTCCAAATGCCCACCTGTTCACTTGGTTGTTAAAGATCACAGAATGTAGATTTAAGCTTCAATGGAAAGCTCGACTCTCCCATTTACTGGCTGTATGAGCAGATTGTTTGATCTGATCTACTGTAAACTTTCTCATCTGTAAAATGGGGGCAATAATAGTCTCAACCTCTACATCTTTTGCATTATTAAATGTAGAGTACTTAGAACAATAGTGAGCACTCTATGGGTCATAACTGCTATGTAAAAATATGCTTTGTGAGCTCTCAGTGAAGCACCATGGCAGTGGATGATGGGCCATTTCTAGTAACAGTGGTTGTTGTTAGTGGATGTGTAATGGGGGCCGGAGTGTGTTTTGTGATAGTGCATCATTATTATGACGTTATGTGCTGTCAAGTTGGAACTGACCCATAGCTCTGGTGGGTTTGGCGACCCATTGGTGAATACAACCATGTGCCTTTGTGTTGGCCACACAGATTCTTACCACCAGGCCACCAGAGTGCCCTGTAGTACCTCAAAGAAGCTAAAATAACTGCCTCAAGCACATTAAAAAAAACACAAAACAAACCAACACAAAACAATACCCTTCAAACTGACTATTGTTGAGCCAATTCTGACTGATAGCAACCCTCTGTCTGGTTTCTGGCCTACAATCTTAGAGGAGATGGCCC
>NW_006399843.1:307625-313516 GCF_000299155.1 Elephantulus edwardii
CAAAAAAGCACAGTATACCTTCTTCTCCAAAGTGCATGGAACATTCTCTAGAATAGATCACATTCTAGGTCACAAGGCAAGCATCAGTAGATTAAAAAACATAGAAATAATAATACAAACCATCTTGTCAGACCATAATGCCACAAAGTTAGAAATTAATAATAGGATGATAAAGGAGAAAAAAAACATACATTTGGAAGTTGAGTTGCCAGAGACTTTCAGCCTTTTGTTAGCAGTGAAACATTCTGTGCACCACGCCATTACCAGGAAAGGTGCTATGAACCACATGGAGAGGGCTCGGCCCCTTGAAGTCCAGAGAATAGGAAGTGGGGGCAAGAACCAGGCAAGTCCTGGCAGAGGAGATGGACTTTAATGATGATCCTGTGTTTCCTGCCTCAGAAGCTGTGATCGTTTCTAACTAAATAAAGCTTCACTGCTAACCGAAGGGTCAGTGGCTCCAATCTACCAGCTGCTTCTTCGAAGAAAAATGAAAAGTCTCTTCTCATACAGTTTTACAACCTCAGAAACCCAATGGAGGATTGCTCTGAGTTGGGCTTGACTCTATGGCATTGGATTCAGTTTGGTTTTGCCCCTTGCATTACTTACCATGTGTTAGGGAGCCAATTTTCAGTGCCCTGAGTTTGGTATTACTTCAGGCCTTTCTGTCCTCAAATGGGGCTTGAGGTAACTGTCATTCAGAGAGAATGATTATTAGTTTCAATCAAGCTGTGCATGAGTCAGGGCAGGTCTGTCCATCTGTTTGTCTGTTTGCCTATCTGATATCTGTTCCTAATCTAATTTCCATCTACTTATGCATCTGCCTCTTTCTCTGTGTGTGTCTAATCCTCTGTTATCCATCTGTCTGTCCATACGCCCAACCATCCAACTATCTGTCATCTGTCCATGTGGTCATTTGTCATTCTTTCCATGTTTTTATTTCACATCACATTCGACAAAAGATTTCTGAGGATTCCAGAAAACATATGCCATAATAAAAGTAAAGCAAAACAAAACGAAAGCTGCAATAGGAGGGTGTTGGACGTCAAAAGGTGATAATGCGAAGAAGGCAGGAGAACCCAAAACATGCGAAAAAGACCTAACTGGCTGTCACTTTGGTTAAGCTACAAATTTGTCTTTAGGTTTTTTTTATCATTATCCTCACTGATGAAGAGATAATCTCATCAGTTTCTTAGGGGAATGAAAATGTTTTCTTATTCTCAGTTTAAAAGAGAGTTTGCTGCCGAAGGTACAACTACTGGTCTCACCATCCAGAGTGAGGAAAAGCAAGGATAGATACAGACAATTAGTCCAAAGGAATCCCATGACCCCGAGACCAGAGGAACTAAATGGTGCCCAGCTGCCACTGCTGACCACTCTAGAAGTGATCACAGTAGAAGATTCTGGATACAGGGAGGGGAAATGTGGACCAACACTAAACAATTTGAAATTGCCAGGCTTACTGGTCCTTTAAAGACTGGTAGAACCCCTAATATTATGGCCCTTGATTGCCCTTCAAACTTGAAACAAAATTCATCCCAGGGCTCAATTTTCAGCCAAATACTAAACAGACCTGTAAAGTAACCAATAACATGAAGGGTTCAAAATCAGGAAAGGAGTGAGTCAGGGATGTGTCTCATCTCCACACCTTTCCAATCTATATGCAGAACAGTTCATTCAGGAAGCTGTGCTCTATGAGGAGCAACGTAGCATCAGGGGGTAGACTAGAAGGAATTATGGAGAGGAGAATCACATAGAAGAAGTGGAACAAGTGTGGTTACATTATGGCTTTATTGGGAGCTCTGGGGGCCTAGTGATAAGTTTTTCCAGCCCAAAGGCATACCGTTTGAATCCACCAGCTGCTCCACAGAAGAAAGATGAGAAGTCTTCTCTGGTGCAATTTAGAGCCTCTGAAAACCCACTAGAGGGTCAGCTATGAGTCAATGCCAACATGATAGCAACAGCAATGTTATAAAACAACATGCTTATGTATGATTGAATGGAAAAGTGGCTAGCTTTACATATATTCACACAATTCCCAATTGAAAAAGAAAAGAGGGTTTATATCATGAGGCTTCCTTTCGTTTCTGGGGAGAGGTTTCTAGATCGGACAAACCTTAGTTCAAACCCTGAAAGCATGTTCAGCTCTGGCAGGTTGGTGTGACTAGACCCTTACCTTTTTCTGCCCTCAGGGAGGGCAGCAACCTTGGGCGAGTTAGAGAGCCTTTCTCAGTCTCATTTTCCACATCTGTGAGAACAAGATAAGCACTCGGCACCACCTTGTTCTGTGGTACATAACGTCTCTGTGAGTTCGAGCCAGCTCAGAGGCAAGGAACAGCAACAAAATACAGCAAGTGTTATTGAACTGAGTAAGATTTTAATAGCCATCTACTGAACAAGGCTGGGAATTTGGATCATCCCAGCATCTGAATGTGGAAACCCTGAGGAGAGTGGAGAGCTCTGGGATGTCTGCTAGCCCCGATGGGCAGGAAAGGCTTCTCATTCCCCACAGCCTGTCCTGGTGATTAGCAATCTGCCTTTTCCCTGTCCCTCCTGGGGCAAGTCATGAGATTGAGATTAGTTAAACCACTCTGGCCTCATGGCTCTAAGCAAACCGCTGAGATTCACAGAATCTTCCCAGCCGCCAACCCTTTGCAGTTAAAGATGATTAATTGCACAAGAGAGCAAACATGTATCGCTCTTTTTTGGCCGGGTTTCCCTCCATCCCTTAAGCCCCTTGAAGCTGACAGTATTTCACTCTTAACCTTGCAGCCTGCCTGGGCCTAATTTGCATGCATAAAGTCTGTGTGTCCCACATAGAAGTTGAAGCATCTCACCTTAGAGATCAAAGGGCAAAGGATAGGAGGAGAGGTCGCCAGTGTGAGTAATTCTGTCCAAAGCAAGAACTCATGACTTGATTGCAAGCATGCATTATTGGTGTGTGATGGAGAGCGAGGTGAAAACAGAACCATTTCATTTCGTTTTCATTTTCAAGTATCATTCACGTGGTCCCTGGAATCCCCTGGCAGCTGGAGGACTTTTGATTTGGCAAGCAGTGAATTATATCCTCAGGTTGTGAGTAAAATTACAAATATCTTCAAGATGTTCAGAGCACTGAGGAAGCACAGCCAGCTCGTGTTGGCTCTGTGGGCTGCCTCCTGTTCAAGACAGCTTGGTCGCAGCATCCAGGCTCCTGAGGGAAGTGGAGGAAAATGGGAATAAAAGTAAGAGGCACCTCAACAGAGGGGTCTGGGAGAGCAACCATGATTAGGGACTCAGCCAGGGTTGGGAAGGCAGAGTGATGTGACAACCTACACCCCCTTCTGGGTTCTGAAGGTAAATTGTTGTCATTGTGATGCATTTTTTAGTTGGAACCAATTCATAGCTGACCCATAAGAAGGTTTCAGAGGCTGTAAGTGACATGAAAGTCAATTGTCCATCTTCCTCCCAAGGAGCAGCTGGTGGATTTGAACTGCCACCCTTCGGTTTGGCAGTACAACTTCTTGCCAACAGACCATCAGAACGAAGCACACTTAAATGAGTGTCTGGGGAGCAGCTGTGTTGTCAGAAGCACCTGGTAAAATGAAGGCTTCTTGACAAGGTCATGTTCATCTTAGTAGCAAATATTTACCAAGTATCTTTGTGAGGGATGAGACTGCCAAGAGTCTGCAGTCACCAGGGTAAGACTAAAACATACAGAGGCTCCCAAAAGATCTGATTGTTTATGTATGTCGTCATTAACCCATCCTTTCAATTACACAACAAAGATTTACTACAAATAAAAGACTTCAAAGATGTGCTGAGGCCAAGCAATGCTTTCAACTCCTATCACTGGAAACACTAACACGGTTGAGCCATGCATGTACCTGGACCCCCTCTTTACTTCCCCACTGAGCACCAAGCACCCGCCACGCTGTTTTGAGGCTGTTGATGGTCTGATTGTTTAGAGTTGGTTTCTCCCACTCATCATGGACAAAACCAGGGTGAAGACTGGAATTGTCTTTACAACCAGGTTAAACACATCTCTTCTTCTCAACACTTGGAAAATGGGTTGTATTTTGTACAGTTCACCAAATGAGTGAGATGGGGTTAACTTTTCCCTGCCTCCATTGATGGCATTAAGGAGAAGCAGGGGTTTTCAGAGGATTCCCCAAGCAATTGTGTTTGACTTTGTCGCTCAGGATTTTAATGAGTCATGCCTTATAAGCGAGATGCGCCTTCTGGAGGTGACTCTGACCCTTCCCCAACTAGATTCCACCACTGGCCTCTTAGGACTCCCTTGGGCAGAGAGGGAAAGAGGCCAAAAGGTAGAGGTCACGAAAAGTGCAGTTGACAGCAAGCTGAAAGTTTGCCATTTAATCCACCCGGGTGCTCAGGAGGCCTCATGGGTAAGGAGTTGTGCTACGAACTCAAAAGTTGGGTTTGAGTCCACCAGCTACTCGACTAGAGAAAGATGCTCTTTCTCCTCTCATGTGATGTACAGGTTCTGAAAACCTGCTGGGCAACAGCAGAGGCCCTTCTGAAGGCAGGCCTGACAACTGGGCAACGCTGCCCTGTGCACAGGGGTCCCTGGGAGTCAGGGTCAACTCAACACCCGGGAGAAGAGTGGCTCATAAATAGTCCAGCTTTCAGCTCTCCTAAACTGAGCTTTTGTGGTAGGCCAGGCCCCCTGCTACATTTTTGAAATGCATTGTTTGATCCTCACAGCCATATTTTGAATATGTCAATCTACCTGAAAATAACAGTATTTTTAAAAAATACTCCTTCTTATTGGCACAGTTGAAAGTATTGCAAAATGGATGTTATAGCAAAATGTTTGATTGGGGAGGTGTAAATGTCAGAGGAAAACGCCTCTGGGGGTGTGTTTAGATTTGATATGTTCAATCTTCTCTATGAAGAAGAAAATTAATTCCCCCCCCCCCAATTGCAGGAGTGGCATCCACTTCCTAAACAACATACATCAGGAAACTCTATGAACTTTCATAAATGTTGACAGTTGTAGAAGGGCTTCAGGTTTTTTGTTCATAGGGTCACTGTGAGTCGTGCTCAACTTGAAGGCAATTGACACCACCACCACCACAAAAATAATTGCAGTCTATCTAACAATCTGCATGTACGTACGAAACAAAGCATTTGCCATTTCAGTGCTTTTTGCTTATACAATTCAGCAAAATTAATTACACTCATTATTGCTGTTGTTATTGTTAGGTGCCATCAAGTCAAGTACAACTTACAGTGAACCTATGAACAACAAACCTGAATCTTGTCCTATCCTGTGCCATCCTCACACCACCACGGAAACAGGCTATTTATTATTCACAAGACAAATTTAAGTCACAAAAACAAAACAAAAACAGATCTCTGTATTATTAACACTATACACAGGAATCCTTGTACTACATCAATAGTTTCTACACATACGATTCAGTGATCCTGATTACATCCTCTCAAGTGCTCTGGGGGCCTTGTCAGTGAGGAGGTGCACCGCCAACCCAAAGGCAGGTGGTTCGAGTCTATCCGTTCCTCCAAGGAAGAAAGATGGGTGAGCTCCTGAGTTATTTCCTGCCTCTGGAAACCTACCAGAGAGTCAGGGGTGCCTGAGTTCTGACTTGACAATAATGAGTGAGTGGCCTTCCTCAAGTTTTGAGGTCACGCTCATCCACCTTCTTTGAGATTTCTTCCCCTATCAACACAAACTCGTTGCACCCCTAAATTCCTCTCTAACCTTTCCAATTGCTGTTGTCAGTCTTACATAGTTCCTAAAAGAGTGCAACATTCAAGGCAGACAATTTTTTTTAAACTCCTTATGCCAAACCAGAGGAATGTCTATCTGTGTTTCATTGACTATGCAAAGGCATTTGACTGTGTAGATCATAACAAACTATGGCTGACTC
>NW_006399843.1:314431-318575 GCF_000299155.1 Elephantulus edwardii
ATGGGAGTGTCAGAGACAGTGCAATTGGTACAGGACAGAGCAGAGTTTAGGGCTGTTGTACATAAGGTCACTATGAGTTGCAAGCGACTTGACGGCACATAACAACAACAACAACATGCCAAACAGTTCTTTGACTTGAAGAATATTAGAGGGGTTCTTTTTGGTTTAAGGTTTAAAGACCATTTCAGCGCAATGCTTTCAGGGATTTGTCTAGCTTCCATGGTTCCAGTAAATTGGATTCCATGAGAATTCTTAGGATGATGATTACTGTTGTTACTATTATTATTTTCAGTATTTTTTTAAAGAAATAGAATATTTTGCAAGAGAAATTGAGATTTACACAAAAACTGAGCAGAACAATCAGAGGTCGTGTTTCCCACCCCATCCTCCCAGGTGTCCTATTATCAATAGATTGCATTAGTGTGAAGCATTTGTTTTAATTGATGAACTTGTGTTTTTGTTGTTAATTGCCATATATGGGGTTCCAACTCCTGGTGAGCTGATGTAAGAAGAAATAGAACTGCTTCACAGGGTTTTCTGCTTGATGAAAAAGGATTTTTTGTTGGTTTTCATTCACTCATTCATACAAGTTTTGTTTTGTAAAATTTATTACATTTGATTGATGCTATTTATTACAACATCTCATCAAATCCTTCCTCTGCTCGGCCTTTCCCTTTACTTCGACTTTTTGGAAGTAGGTAGCCAGAGCTCTCTTCGGAGGCACCTCTTCTGAGGATGGGTTTGAACTTCCAGCCTTTTGGCTACTAGTTGAGTGCTTAATTGTTTGTGTTACCCAGGTACTCCAAACAGATGTTAATATATTATGGTGGTGGTTGTTAGATGCCCTTGAGTACAGTACAACTCATAGTGACCCTATGAACAACAAATCTGAACCCTGTTCTATCTGGTGTGATCCTCGCACTCAAACTCATTGCAGCAGTCACTATGGAAGTCCAACTGATGGAAGCTTTTCCTCTCTTTTGTTGACCCTCCACCTTCCCAAGCATGATGTCCTTCTCCAAGGTATAGCCTCTCCTAGCAACATGCCCAAAGTATGTGAGATGAAGCTTAACAACCTCTGCCTCCAAGGAACACTCTGCCTGCATCTTCTCCAAGAGATGTTGTTTGTTCTTTGGAAAGTCCATGGGATATTCAGTGCTCTTCTCCAACACCGTCGCTCAAAGGCATCAATTCTTCTATCATCCTTATACATTTTCCAGCTCTCAGTCACATAAGTGACTACAAAGACCATGGCCTGAATCAGACACACCTTAGCACTAATGCTGACATCATTGCTTTTCAATAATTTAGAGAAGTCCCTGACTACCAAGTTTCCCAATGCAATATGTCTCTTGATCTCCTGACTGCTAGTGCGAAGGGTGCTGATTGTGGATCCAAGTATGATGGAGTTGTTAACCATTTCAATCTTTTCTCCATCTATCAGGATGTTGCCTGTGGGGCCAGAGGTGAGAATTTTTGCTTTCTTGATGTGGAGATGAAATTCATACTAAAGGCTACAGTCTTTGGTCTTCTGCAATAAGTACTTCAGATGCTCTTCACTTTGAGCAAGCAAGATTGGGTTATCTGAATAATGCAATATATTGATGTATTTCCTTCCAATCCTGATGCCATGTTCTTCATCCCGTCCAGCTTCTTGAATAATTTGCTAAGCATACAGATTGAGTAGGTACGGAAAGAGACTAGAACCCTGACACACCCCCCTTTCTTTATTTTAAACCATGTACACAACAGCCTCTTTGTCTAGGTTTAGGTTTTACATAAGCACAATTAAATGTTCTGGAACTCTGATTCGTCTCAATGTCAGCTATAAATTGTTATGATCCACAGAATCAAAAGCCTTTGCATAGTAAATAAAACAGAAATTTAAAAAAATGTTTTACTAGTGTTACGTAAGAGAAATATCACAAATATTTATCTTTAAGGAACAGACATTTATTTCTTCATAGTTTTAGATGCTAAAAATCTGAATCAAGGATCTGTATCTATCCTGTTTTAGTCTTACTCCTTTTGGGAACTACTAACAATACAGATGCATCTTTTCCATTATCTGTCCTTCCACTGAGTGTGTTTTTGTGTCTGTTCTGCTGTTTTATAATTCAGACCCTCTTACTCTGGTATGCCTCATTAGCATAGCAAAAGAAAATCCTGTTGCCACACATGGTCACATCCACAGGCATCATGATTTCAACACATGTGTTGGGGAGAGACATACAGTGGTGGTTAAAAAGCACTGAACACAGTTCCTACATCATAACATCATAGACTCTTGAAGCAAAAGCACTTTTTTTTTTGTGAGAAAAATTTGTATTTAGAAATAGCCCGCTGGACTCAGTTTAGATGATCCCAATTTTGTTGGCAACACCCATAGCATCATAATCAGGAGCAAACTGAACATAGGCCGTCTTCTCTCCATCAGGCCTAATCAAAGTGTTGACCTTAGCCACATCAACGTCATAGAGCTTCTTTACAGCTTGTTTAATTTGGTGCTTGTTGGCCTTGACATCCACAATGAAAACAAGTGTGTTGTTACTTTCTGTCTTCTTCATGGCTGAGTCAGTGGTCAGGGGAAATTTGATGATGACGTAGTGCTCAAGTTTGTTTCTCCTGGGGGCACTCTTCCGGGGATATTTGGGCTGCCTTCAGAGTCTCAGCGTCTTAGGCCGCTGGAAGGTGGTTGACGTGCGCATCTTCTTTTTTTTTTTTTTTTTTGGTTGTGGATGCCATTCAGGACTGCCTTCTTGGCCTTTAATGCTTTGGCTTTGGCTTTAGTTTTGGGAGGGGCAGGGGCTTCCTTCTTTGCTTTTGGCTTTCTTTGTAGAAAGGTGAGGCAAAAGCACTTTTAATCAGGTTGAGGCTAAGTCAGCAGGCAGCCTTGGGCATTGCCTCTTCACCACCAGCCCTCAAGAATATCCACCTACACTGGCTTTCATACTGTCAGCAGTGGAGTAAAGGCTAGATTCTCCTGGAAGACTTCTTTTGACCATGGGCCAGTATGAACTGTGGATGTTCTTTAAAAAGGCAAGGTGGAAACAGAAAACTCCTACTTAGATCTGGTCTGGCTAGCTCATGATTTAATAGCAATACTGTCTCTCTGGCTTTGGTCAAAGAGCCTTGGTGGCATATGGCATTACATGTTGAGCAGTTAAGCAAAAAGTGAATGGTTCAAATCCTAGCTGCTCTGAGGAAGAAAGATAAAGCAATTTGCTCCTGTTAAGATTCACAGCATGAGGAACTCGATGGTGTGTTGCCTGGAGTCAAATTCAGAGCTGTGGGATTTTGATGCTTGGGCCCTCTATTTACAGCAGGATGCTCACATCCTGCTGCTCCTGTTGTCTGCTATCTCTTGGCACTCTTCCCTGGGTCATCCAGGTGTTTGGGTGCCAGCAAGTTGATCCCACCTTGTAGCAAATACACGTGACAGATAAACACTGCCCCATAGGGATTTCATGCCAGTAATCCTCACACATGTCTATCACCAAGTCTTTCTCTAGGGGCCCATTGAGTGGACTGGACCTGCCAAAATTTCTGTTAGCTCTTGTGCACTTAACTGTTGCACCAGTAGGGAAGGAGGGAGGGAGGGTGGGAGAGAAGGAGAGAGGGGGAGAGGGGGAAAAGGGGAGACGGGGAGCGGAAGAGAGGGGGAGAGAGAAAGAGAAAGGGAGAGAGATCCGTACCTTTTCAATCTATATGCAGAACAGATTATCCTGCAGGCTGGGCTCTATGAGGAAAAATGTGGCATCAGGATTGGAGGAAGACTCATCAACCACCTGTGTTATGCACATGACATCACCTTGCTTGTTGAAACTGAGGAGGACTTGAGTTGTTTGTTGCAGAAGATCAAAAACTACAGCCTACAATGTGGATTGCCTCTTAACATCAAGAAAACAAAATCTCCACTACTTGGTCAATGGACAACATCATAATAGATAGAGAGAAGATATAATTTGTCAATGATCTCACCTTGTTTGGGTCCACTATCAACACCCTTCGTACCAGGAGTCAGGAGATAAGAAGAGATTGCTTTGGGGAGCTCTGGTGGCCTAGTGGCAAGGAGCTGCAACTACAATCCTAGAGGCGCACGGTTCGAATCCACCAGATGCTCTGCTGGGAAAGGAGGGACAAT
>NW_006399843.1:320965-339328 GCF_000299155.1 Elephantulus edwardii
TTCTCAATTCTGTTCCATTGATCTATGTGTCTGTCATTGTACCAGTACCATGCTGTCTTTACCACTACGGCAGTGTAGTAGGATTTGAAATCAGGGAATGAGATACCTCCTACCATTCTTCTATTCTTAAGGAGTGCTTTGCTTATTTGGGGCTTCTTTCCATTCTAAACGAAACTGGAGATTGCCTTTTCCATCTTGTTGAAGAAGGGACCTTTTCAAAGTATTGAAGAGCATCAGTGTCAGTCTAAAGACTAAGGTGAATCTGATCCAAGTCTTAATCTTTCCAGTCCTCTCTCAGATACTTACATCTGAGACCAGGACAATGAATAAAGATGACAGAAGAACAATCAATGACTTTGAACTGCAGTAAATGAGAAGAGCACTAAATATCCCATGGACTACTAAAAGAATAAACAGATAAGTCTTGGAGAAAGTAAAACCACAGTGCTCATTGGAGGCAAGGATGGCAAACTTTATTTCACATATTTGGGCATATTACTAGGAGAGGCTGTTCCTTGAAGAGGAACATCTCACTTGGAAAGGTAGAGAGTCAGAGAAAGAGAGGAAGACACTTAATGTGATGGGTTGATACAGTGACTACAGCAATGGACTCAAGTGCATCAGAGATTGTAAAGATGGTGCAGGATGGGACAGAGTTCAGTTCTATTGTTCATAGGGTCACTGTGAGTTGAACTCGACTTAAAAACACTTTACAGCTACAACAACAACAAAACAACACACACACAAATACATTGTTGTAGGAAGGGGAAAAAAACCCACCAGTAACCACTGCAGTAATTAAAAGTCAAGAAAAGTAGGTCATTGCAGCATGCTATATACAAGGGGAAAGATAGATAATTGAAGAGGGGAGAGTCGGATAGACTGCAGGACAGCTAAATTCTGATAGTCATGGCTACATCCTTCAGAAAGATTTATACAAGTTACAATATTGAAGTTCTATCCACTTCCCTAAATAGCTTGCCTCCGGAAACCCTATGAACCTGGAGAAAGGATAAAAGTCACACAAGTGTGGAGGACTTTAGTTCACAGAGTTGCTATGAGTCACCTAGACTCGATGACACTTAACATCAACAATTTACACCTAGATGCTAAAGGGAGTGCACAAAGTTAAGACCCTTTGATGTGGGTAGCAAGCCCATGTCTATATCTTAGCAGCAAACAGGATATTCAGGGTGTTCATAGACACAAGAAAGGAGAGATACATAGCAGGTGTTACTAAGGTGAATTTGTCAAAATAATCTAATGAGTTTGCTAGACTAATGAATACTAAAAATGTAAATGAAGCAGACCAAAAACTGAGTGTTCCTTTGTTCTTAGGAATTCCTCTGCACATTGTGTGTGTATGATAAAGGAGCTTCACTGACAAAGTGGGTGAAACTCAGAATCAATAGCATGGAAGTTTCTGCAAATTGGCTGTTTAAATTAGCCACAAAACCAGCTCAGTACTTCAGAGTTATTTCTATAGGGATTATCCATGGCTGGATGTTTTACTCTAAAACAACATACACACACATTCACATACATACCTATGTACATAATGGCATATTTGCATATGTTGTTGTTATGTGCCATCCAGTCAACCATAGCTATGGCTCATAGGGACCCTACAAACAATACGTCTGAACCCTGCCCTTTCCCACGCCAATCTCAGTGTCTCCAATGCACTAATACACTTGCCCCCACTACCACAGTCACTGTGTCAATCTCATCTGGGGTCTTTCTCTTCTGTGTTGTCCATTCCAAGCATGATGTCCTTCTCCAAGGACTGGTCTCTCCTGGAAAAGTTCCCAGTGCATGTGAAACAGTTTCCAAAATCATTGCTTCCATGGACCAACCTGACTTCACCTTCTCCAGGACAGACCTGTTTGCTCTCTTGGCAGTCCGTAGTATGTGTGTACTCTTCTCCAGCACCACAACACAAAGGCGTTGATTCTTCTTCTGTCATCCTCAGTCACTGTACAGTTCTCTGACTCATAGCAAGTAATTGTGAAGACCATGGCCTTCACCTTAGTTTCCAGACTGACATCACTGTTCTTCGGCACTCTGAAGAGGTCCCTGAAGGCTGACTTTCTGAATCCAGTTCATCTTTTGGTTTCCTGACTGCTGGTGCCAAGAGAGTTGATTGTGACTCTAAGCAGGATGAAATTGTTAACAACTTCAATCTCTTCTCCACCTATCATGGTGCTGCCAGTTGGCTGAGTGGTGAGAATCTTTGTCTTCTTGATGTTGAACTTCAATCCATATTGCAGACTACAGTCCTTGACCTTCTGTAGCAATTGCTACAGGCGTTCCTCAGCTTCAGCAAGCAAGGTTGTATCATCAGTATATCACAGGTTGTCAATAAGTCTTCCTCAAATTCTGACACCACATTCCTCCTCATAAAGACCAGCCTCCTGAATGATCTGTTCTGGGTATAGATTGAAATGGTATGGAGGCAGGATGCATCCCTGATGCACTCCTTTTCTGATTTTGAACCATGTTTTGTTCTTTCTTGCTTCTAATCTATGTTTCACATGAGCACAATCAAATGTTCTGGGATTCCCATTCTTCTTCATATTTATATGTAGCTAGCTAGCTAGCTAGATTAATAGAGACATCCATGTATACCTAGTAGAGCTCTCCTGGCTCAGTGGAAAAGAATTCCACTGCCAAAGCAAAAGGGACATGGTTCAAATTCATCAGCTGCTTGGTGGGAAAAGATGGACTATCAACTCCAGGGCAATTTAATGCCTCTGAAAACCCACTGGAAGGTTATGGATCAGTTCCTAGTTGACACATCATAACAGCAACAACATATACACACATGTGTGTGTGTGTGTGTGTGTGTGTGTGTGTTCTTCAGATAACTTTTAGGTTCAAACTGACCTCAGTCAAATTCTGTTATGATGCTTTCCTGTGGCGGAGTCTAGAGACGATGAGCAGAACTAAGACCCCTGGACCTGGGGCCCAGTCTGCCCTCAGAGCCCTTGCCCGTTCAGGAATGAAGATTGGACGGATTGAGGATGTCACCCCTATCCCTTCCGACAGCACCCGCAGGAAGGGTGGTCGCCGTGGTCGCCGTCTGTGAACAGGACTCATCAAATTATTGTTTTCTGTTAATAAATTCCTTCATGTAAAAAAAAAAATTCTGTTATGACTTATTTGACCTCAGTAAAATCCTGGCTGCCTATTATGTACATCACCAATTTAAGTTTCTTTATTTGCAAAAAGAATTCACAGGATTGCTTTGACAGTCACATTAGGAGACATATGGAAATTGATGAGCACAGAGCTTGGCTTGCAATAAATGTTAAACGAATAGTAAATAGTAACTTTTCTCTTGCAGAGCTTTTTGAAACCTTGCTGAACAAAGAGTTGTTATTGTTAAGTCTGCAGCCCATAGTGACCCTACAAACAACAGACCTGAACCCTCTCCTGTCCTGTCCCATCCTCATCATCTCTGAAATACTTGAGCCCATTGTTAAAGTCACAGTGTCAATCCATCTTACTGAAGGTCTTCTCTTACGATGATCTTCCACCTTTCAAAGAATGATGTCTTTTTCCAAACACTGGCCCATCACGACAACATGTTTAACGTGTGTGAGTGAGGTGAAGTTTTGCCATCCTTGCCACCCTGGTTGCACCTTCTCAAAGACATATTTGTTTGTCCTTTTGACAGTCCATGGGTTATGCAGTACTCTTCTTCTGTACTCTAACTCAAAGGCATCAAATCTTTGTAGGAGGAGAAAATGGTAGGGTGGAGAGTGTAGGGAGGAAGGTAAATCAAGGCTGTATTCACAACTGAGGCTGGGAAAAGCCCCGAGGAGAAAATGTTTGTGGGCAGATGGCAAGGAATAAGGAAGCATTCATGGAAAAAATAACCCAGCTCAGCAGGTAACCCAATCCAATGGAATGAGCTGGGGAGTCGTGGCATAGCCGAAACCAAGGGCAGAAAACACATTTACAACCTTGGAAGGAAGTGTAAATGGGAAAAACAAATCCCTAGACTGGCAGGAAGCAGGCTGAAGCCTTACCCCACTCCCTGGGCTTCACAGACTTTAGGCCTGGCACAGGCATCTTAAAAAAATTTTTATATTGATAAAAATTTATATACAGTGAATTTCATACTTTCTTTATTTGCATTGTGTTTCATATAATCATTTCCATATATTGTTGTTGTTGTGTGTACCATAGAGTTGGAACTGAGCCATAGCTGACCCTACAGCAGGTTTTCAGAGGCAGTAAATCTTATGGGAGGAAACTGCCCATCCTACTCCAATGGAGCAGCTGGTGGCCTGGAACCGCGTGCCTTCAGGATTGGAGCACAGCTTCTTGCCTTTAGGCCACCAGAGCTGCTAATACCCCATATATTATATTTTGTAAAATTAATCACCACAGAACTATGCCCACCATTTGCACTCCTCCACAAAGGCATCTTTTTTAAACCCCCCTTGGCTTTCTTCATTCTTCCATTTGTAACCAGATGGGATGGTCCACTCTTCTTTTGAATTCATCTTTAGCACAGACCCTCCTCAAGGTTTTGTTACTGTGTGGTGAATGCCTTGGTTCAGTCCCCCTTAAGTAGACAAAATATCGAACTGGGTGGAAGACAATGGAGGATCGAATGGGGATGAAATGATTTTAGCCTGGTTGTATCCTGCTCAAAAGAATCCCAGGTTGGCCACGTCCTTGTTAGACAACATGGTTGAGGGGTAACGAGAGAAGACAGGAGTGAAAGAGAAAGCAAAAATAGTTTATTGGAAAAAGATATGTCTCTGATAGACTCCGAGTTGGTTCTATCTCTGCAAGTAAAGAAATAAAGACCCTGGGTCACATATTGCTGTTTGCCATCCATTCAGAACTGACTCACAGCTGACCCTCCAGCCGGTTTTCAGAGGCAGTTAAATGCACCGGAGGAGATTTCCCATCCTTCTTCCTTGGAGCAGCAGGTGGATTTGAACCATGTGTAAGTGGGATTGCTGTGCAACCTCTTGGCTCTGCCTTTAGACACATTTCTGGGTTTGAGTCAGGGCCAATGGGATGATATGGTGGGCACTCAATGGGATTATGTGGTGGGCGGTTCTGATCTGTTCATGCACCTAGATGACTTGGTGGAGAGTTCCAGTCCATTGTTCTTGAAGTCACGTGTGTGCCTAAAACACTGATAAGGCTGCTTGGGGGTAGGACATCGGGGGTGGGGGGGTGGGGAGGCAGCCTTTACCACTCCTGCCAATTTCTGGTTTTGATGACTCTTACATTTTACCCTAGCTTCTGCCTCCCTTATCTCATTGGTATTTCTCTCAACATTCCCTCTACCCTGCCTCTCCTCTGTGCTGTCTGACTTTGCCTGATTCTGAATCTAACAATTTCAGGGGATGTTTAAACTATGATGACTTCTTAAAAGTTTGTGTTGATAAACCCAAAATGATGACATGAGGACTTTCAGAGATGTTTCATGTAGGGATGGTAATAGATTATTGTGTATCTATATTATCTTTGATCTAAAGAAACCTCGGTGGTTAAATGCTGGGCTCCGATCTGAAAGGTTGCCTTTTTTGAAGCCTCCAGGCCCTCTTTAGGTAAAACGATGAGGCAGTCTTCTCCTATTAAGATTTGCAGCCTTAGGACCCTAATGGACAGTCCCCCTAAATTGAAATCTACTGGATGGCAGTGTGCTGGGTTGCATTTATCATCTATCTACAGCACAACTCAACAATGTGTCAGTCTGATCACACCAACGGGGAAGAGGGTGGAGAGGTTCATTAAGCAACTATACATCCCAAAGAATTGTAAACAAATGTTCTAATGAAACTTGTAGACAACATGGACAGCAAACTTTCCTTAATAGCTCAAAGGTGTAAACAAACCAAATGCTCCTCCGTGAATAAATGAATGAATGAATATACAAAATGTGACATAGTCATACAACAAAGTATTACTCAGTTGTTATTGTTGTTGATTGCCTTTGAGTTGAGCATGACTCATAGTGACCCTATGAACAAAAGGCCAGAAGGCTTTCAATAACTATCGACATTTTTCAAAGTTCACAGAGTTTCTGGGGATAAAATGCTTGGGAGCGTGGAAGGATAGCACAGGAGAGGAAAACCCTTGATGAGGTGGATTGATTTAGTGACTGGAGTAATGGGGGTAGGTGTGTCAGAGACAGTGATTTTGGCACAAGATAGAGCAGGGTTTATGGTTGTTGTACATAAGGTCACTATGAGTTACAGGTGACTCAACAGCACATAACAACAACAACAATGAACCCTTCAGAGTTTGCAGTGGTGCTTGGGATAGAGTCTAAACTTGCTGCATAGATCTGCAGAGCCCTTTGTAAGCAGACCCTATCCACCTCTCTGACAGCCTTGACTATTATGTGCCTCTTCCATTATGCTATACCACACTTACTTTCTGTTCTATAAACTGGCCAATTTCTCTGTCTTAAGACTGTACCTCTCTTTCCCTTTAAGTAGATGGGGCAGCGTGGGGGATTTAAACCAGCAGAGAGGCACCAGTTTTGGGATAGCAGTACGACTAGGCCATCAGAGTCCCCTTGCGTGTGTTGAACTATGCCATTTTATCACATTACCACCACCACAATCAAAACACTCAATGCCACCCTCACCATAAGACTTCCTGTTCTACCCTTCACACTCACACTCTCACCCATCCCTAACCCTTGACAACCGCTGATCTACTTTCCATCTCTCTAATTATGCTATTGCTTGATGGCAGCATTCTTTAAGACTGGCTTCTCTTCATTTCTTTTGTCCTGTCAGCATAATTACCCTGAGGTTCATCCAAGTTGTGATGCTTACGTCAAGTTTGCTGTCTGTTATTTCTGAATAGGATTACATGGTGTGGATGTACCACAGTGATTTTTACCATCAACCATTTAAACATTGGAGTTATTTGCAGAAGATTTTCAAGAAGAGGAACAGTACACTTATATTTGCTTTCTAGGAAGACATTTCTAAGGGCTGGGGAGGAAGAATTGGGCTGGAGTCGGAGTTAGTATGAAGAGAAAAAGGAAAGAAATACGTTATTTCCTTAATACAAGAGAGAGGTGAGGGCTGGAAGTAAATGGGTGGCAATAAAGGTGAGAAAAGGTCATGAATTTAAGAAGTCATTTCTGAGGTAAAATGGAAAGAATTTGTCTTGTATTTGCTATGTAAGGTAAGAGTGAGAAAGTGAAAAAAAATTTTTTAAAAAGTGAGAAAATGAACAATCACTTCACCTGTTCTAGCTTGGGTAACAGCAAGATTATCAATCCTATAAACTCTATGGTATTGCAGGGCAGTGGATCTGCTACTATGGCTTTCTGTTGTTAAAATGGCTTCTCCCTAGACCATTGTTTAGCTAGTTGTCTCAACTATTTTGTCTGGCCTGCAAGCACATTACCCTGATTCAGTCACCTCTACTTGGCCTGATTTGACCCATCAAGGGCTTCCATGAACTACATACTAGCAACACAGCCTCAGTAAAGGGAGGCAGACCAACATGGGAATGGCAACGTGACTTATTAGTTTAAGTCCTCCAGCAAGCTTGGGTGAAGTCCTCTGGCTCTGGTTTATCTGGAACCATAGTGTCAAGCCAGATATATCCAAATACAGTAGCATCAGTCCCCAATAAGGCCGATATCATATCACTGTAGTTCTCAGTCAGACAACTACTTTTTATTCTCCAGCAAGCTTAGACTCTCCCATGATTCCTGTGTTTGTCTCATCTACACGGTTTCTGAGTCCTCTGAGGTCCTGGTCTCTCTGGGATGAGAGCTCTTTGTGTCCAGGAATTGTCTGGATACCATCAGACTGTTTTCATAGGGGAGAAGTCTGGAGGCATTTGAGTATAGCTTGAGGTGGTTTTCATATTGTTTATTTCTAAAACTTTAAAGCCAATCTTTGTGTGAGGTCTAATGAGTTCTAAAATTAGGAGCGATTCCATCATTGGAGTTGACTTCTATGCCATCAATGAGGCATATTGGCCCAGTGTGACCAGTGACCTTGGGCTTGTTAAGCCAGCTGCCCTCTGTGGAGAGGCTTTGTTCTGTTTTGGGCCACAGTGGGAGACGACAGGCAAGTACCTCTGGTATTCCCCCTCTGAATTTGAACAGATGGAAGCAGTAATGAGGGGGACATGTGTCATTGATGGGTTGCAGAAAGAACTAATATTTTTAGCACTGCTTCGTAAGGTCTTTTAGTTGCAGTTACTTTGCTGAAACTTTTCATTGCCTGCACAGCCCAGACTATTTGGGGAATACAGTAGCTCAGATCTCAGGTTTTGTCCAGAGGGGAAGAACTGATTCCCAAGGAGCAAGGCCTCCTGACTAGCCCAGGGGTGGTGAGTATAATTTTTTTTTAAAAGCGCTATCATTAACACACAATAAAATACATAGATCTATAAGCCTTCAGTTTAAAGGGGTTTAACAGCTGTAGATACCTTTTTAACATGTTATAGCTTTGTGTAGAACATTCCTTTTAATGCAAAAAGGTCCTTAGTATCCCTTTCTAGTCAATTCCCTGACCCTGATAAGCTCTTTCTCACTTCTCTCACTATTGTTTTTGTTTGTTTCTGTTCTTGGACTCCGTGTAAATAGATTCACACAGTATGCACTCTTTTGTGTCTGTTTTCTTTTGCTTAGTATAATGTGTTGGTGAGTATTTTGTTTTTCTATCTATGAACAACTTATTCCTTTTTACTAAGTGTTATTCCATTTCCTGCATATACCATCATTTGTTTATATGTTTTCCTGTCATGGTGGATTGGAGACTCACCAACAACCTGTTTTACACAGATGGCACAACTTTGCTTGCTGACAATGAGGATACGAAACACTTTTTTTTTGCAGAAGATCAAGGACTTACAGCCTTCAGTATGGATTGCATCCCAACATTAAGAAAACAAAGGTCCTCACCACAGGACCAACAGCAGCATTATAATAGATGGAGAAAGAATTGAAGCTCTCAATGATTTCATTTTCCTTGGATCCGCAGTCATCACCCTTGGTACTAGTAGTCAGGAAATAGGGGATGTATTGCATTGGGCAAGTCTGTTGTTGGGGAACTTTCTAGATAGATGAAGAGCAATAATATCAGTTTGAAGACTAAGGTGTGCCTAATTCAGACCATGGTCTTCACAATCACTTCCTATGCATTAGAGAGCTAGATAATGAATAAGGACAACAGAAGAATTGAAGCCTTTGAGTTGCTATGTTGGAGGAGAGTAATAAATGTCTCATGGACGGCCAAAAGAACAAACAGATATGTCTTGGAGAAAGTATAGACGGAGTGCTCCTTGCAGGCAAAGATGGAAAAGCTTCATCTTTCATACTTTGGACATGTAGCTAGGCATCTCTGTTCATAGGAGAAAGATATCATGTTTGGAAAGGTGAAGGTTCAGCAAAGGAGAGGAAGACCCCAATGAGATGGATTGACATGATGACTTCAGCAATGGGTTTGAGTGTTTCAGAGATGATGAGGATGGCACAGAATAGGGCAGAGTTCATGTTGGCTGTTCATAGGGTCACTATAAGTTGTACCCAACTTGATGGCACCTTAGAACAACAATCATAATGAACATCTGAGGTATTTAAAGTTTTTAGCTATAGCAAATAAAAGGTGTAGTGGATATTTACTTGTGTAAAGTCTTTGTAAGGATATATATTTTTCACTTCTTCATTTTGTATGGCCATATATCTAGGGTGACTGTACGTTTAATCTGTGGAGGGTCAGCCAAAGAGAGGAAGACCCCCAACAAGGTAGATTGACACAGTGATTATAATAATCAGCTCAGATATATCAGATATGATGAAGGTGGCACAGGACAGGGCAAGGTTCATATCTGTTGTTAATAGAGTTGCTCTAAGTTGTAGTCAACTTGATGATACCTAACCACAACAACAACAACAATAGACTCCAAGGCTCCTCCTCCTCATAATAATAGCAGAGTGAAACCATGAACTCCATTAATGTCAAATCAGGAAGATTTATGGAAGGTCCAAAGAATGGTCCAGACTAGGAAGTATCAAAGATCATAAAGTGAGTCCCTCAGACACTCTAAGGCTGGGATTTTATTTTGCAATGCTTTTGAATCATCTATGACTCCAAGTGATGCTATGAACAAGAGATCAGACCTTGAGGAGCCACAAGGAAATAACCATTCTTACAGAGGACCTAAGTAAAAACTAAAGCTACAGTATAATTGCTAAAAAGCAATCAGGGAAGTTAGAGGAGAGCTATCTTGAAGCGAGGGGTTAGCTGGGATTTGTGGGTAACGTGGGATTACATGATTCCTTATTTTAAGCATAAAGGCTAACATCTGCAGAGGCAAAAATAGAAAAAGAAAAATGTATCCAGCCTTTATCACTGTATCAGCCATTTTAAATTGGGTCCCAAACACTAACACCAAGGGAGAAAAATGGGCAATTTCTTCCCATGTGCTTCACAGCCTCTGAAAACCTACTGGGGGAGACAGCTCCCACCTCAAGGCAAGGAGTGTGTGGGGTGAACTCACACCTAAAGGGCTCTTGTGTCACAGTGTGTTGAATTGCTAACTGCGTGGTTGATTGAATTCACTAGACTCTTCTGGAGCAAAAGACAAGACACTCTCTTACCATCAGGTTTACAGCCCATTGAACTGATGGAAGTTCTGATGGGAAGCAGTTTTCCAAATGATTGTTGATGTTAAAAGCTTTGTCATGTGCCCATTTGTCTATCTTTGATGAAGTATCTTTTCAAGCACTTTGCCTATTTAAGAAATTGGATTATCTTTTTTATATTTGTAGTGTGAACTTCTCAGAGATGTGCTGTGAATATTTTAGGATACTAGGAAGAATCTAGGGTAGTCAGGAATCAGTGAGGGTTAGTAGAGACTTTCTGTTAAAATACATAACAGCTGGGAAATTTGGGGGTTTGGGAAGACACAAGGTTAGTTAATAATCAAGAGGTTCAGACTCAAGTTTTGGCTCAGTCACTTGTGGATTGAATAACAGCTGACTTCTCCGTGAAATGGAGGTGATTGTGCTTGTCTGCTCTTCATGAGAAATAATGCTATCTGAATATCTGGACTGTCAAAAGAACAACCAAAAAGCAAGTCTGTCATGGAGAAGTACAGCCAAGATGCTCCTTAGAAGCAGGTAGGGTGACACTTTTCCCTACATAACTTTGAGCATGTTCTCAGATGAGGACCAGTGCTTGAAAGAGGACCTTCTGCTTGAAAAAGTAGGTCTGTGAAGGAGAGGAAGGCTTCAAAAGGGACAGACTGGACACAGTGACTACAACAGTGAACTTGAACAAAGTGGGTGTCATGAGGATGATGCCAGATCTGACAGGGTGGTGTCTGTTGGGTACAGAGTTGCTAGGAGTTGGATTTGACTTCATGACACCCCGCAGTATTATTGCCATCCACCCTCCAGTAATCAGTTCTCCTCCTTGTGTTATCTAAGTCTTCCTCCTCCACCACCTCTCTTCCTCTCGATGCTCTCACCATAACCTAACTTAGATGGAAAAGTCTCAAACTGAGCCTTAAATGCCACAGCTCATCATACACACCCAGACTAGGGAACCCCCACATTGAGATAACCCAAGAGTTTTCCCAAAGACTCTTCTGGACTTTTGGCCATAGCACAAAGCTCTTCAGTATCTCCCTCCAAGAGAAGCTTACAAGCTGTAAAAGCCATGTCAGAGAGTCAACAGCCTTGTTTTTATATCTTCTGAGTTTATGGAGCAATTGAAAAACTCCAGACCAAATATTCAAATCCAAGCCTTGTCCCCCCACTTCCATAGGGGGCCCCTAGGTTCCAGGAAGGCATAAGGCCAACACCTAAGACAGTTTATAATGGGGAGAGGGAAGAACTAGGACAGAGTGGAGGGGAATGAGGTCTCCACTTGGCTACAGCAGCACCAAACAATGAATCCCACAAACAAAGCACGCTAAGAGAAAGGACATGATCATAGCCTTCAAAGCAGCAACTGTCTCTGTTCTATGCATGAATCTGAGAGGAGTGTTGTGCAGGGGTCACGAGGTGGTCGAGGTGGTGGTGGACAGAGGATGCAAAGATAAAAGGCCAGCAGTTGGGTGTTAGATTACAAAGCTGGAAGGGAGATGTGGGGAAAACAAGAATAGGCAAAAGAAAGATCAGAGAGAGCTATTATTATGCAATATGCTCATTGCAGACAGACAGGCGGCTCTGGCCCTTCATCTGTCTTAACCTCAGATTCAGGGAAAGTATTTGTGTAGCCTGGTCAGCCACAGGCAGGCTGGGGTGAATGCCAGAGTCCCAGCAAACCCCACTCTGGATAAGAGAGTAATTGTAGGAGGGTCGAAGACTGACCCAGGCGAGGAATCTGACAGCACTTGGCCTCATCACACCTATTAGCTTCCTCTATTTAAGGCTTTTTTTTTTTGTCTTCATACAAGAACAATGGGAAAATGGGGCCACTGCCAGCACAGCAGATGGCCACATGTGCAGGACCCCAACCAGTTCACCTGGATAGCAATCAATAAATCAATACCGTAGACATATGTCAACTTGTACAGGTTGGAAGATGAAAAAAAAAATCAATCCTACAAACCGTTGTTTTGACCACAAGACACCAAACTAACTGCTGTTGACATCAATGTCATATGGTACTGAGCTGTGTTCACCGAAATCAGCCACTATGACACTGTGCAGAGCCTACATAGCACACCATGGAAGGAAGGGGAGCCACAGGTAAGAGTTCCTCAGACCAGACTGAGTCAAACACATCGTTTTTATGTGTCTCAATCTTTTTTTTCTTATAATTATATTTTATTAATTTTCATAAACATTTACAGAGATTTTGGGCTTCCACTCATTCATTGTTGCACTATTCTCTCTACCCTCCTCCCAGTTTGTTCTTGTCCAAATGCCACAGTGCTTGTCAATGCCAGTTCTGATTAATCTTCTTTGTCAGTGTGTCCTTTGCCATTCCCTATCACTCCTCCCTGAGAGAGACTTCACCCTGAGTCATAAGGAAGAGGGGATGGCGTATTCTTTTAGCTACTTCCTGCTGAAAAGGGACGCTGTGGGTTTCAGGGTGAAGATCTTCTCTCACTACTCTAAAGGGCCCCTTTGGCAGTAGGAAACACATAGACTATTATGGAGATTGATTTTGGAATTCAGATGCACTCTTATTGATTGTGCTTGGCTGTACACGTTCATATCCTTGAAGATGTATCATGGGGGTGTTGCAACCTAGAAGACACAAATTTGACTAACAAGTTATAAGTACATGAGTCCAAAAATTATGGAAAAGTAAAAGAAAAGATTCTTTCATTGTTTTACAAACCCTCCCCCAGGTCCCCTCCACCACGTAGCCCTCGCTTTAGTCTCCTGTGATGACAGAAATACTTAGTTATATCTCTCTTTTAAACGGTTCTCTCCCTCCTCTGTTTCAGTGCAGTATACATTATTGAACCCATCTTACTCAGTCTCTCCCCAACCCCAAGGACAGTCCCATTCTACAACAGTGGCATCATGTAATATTTGTCCTTTTGTGACTGGGATATTACACTCAGCATAATGTTCTCCAGAGTCAGCCATTTTGAATAATATTGCATGAGTTCCTTGTTTTTTAATGCAGCATAGTATTCCATTGTGCGAATATACCACAGCTTCTCTAGCCATTCGTTTGTTGATGGGCACTTAGGTTGTTTCCAACTCCTTGCTATTGTGAACAAAGCTGCAATAAACATGGGTGTGCATATATCTGCTTGGATGTCAGCTATGGTCTCTTCAGGGTATATTCCCAGTAGTGGAATTGCTGGGTCAAATGGTATCTCTATTTGCAACTTTTTGAGAAAGCGCCATACTGCTTTCCACAGGGGTTGCACCATTTTACACTCCCACCAACAGTGAATCAGGGTTCCAGTTTCTCCACAACCTCGCCAGCATTTGTTGCTTGATGTTCTGTTAAATTTTGCTATTTTGACTGGGGTGAAATGATATCTCATAGTTGTTTTAATTTGCATCTCTCTTAGGGCTAGGGATTTTGAGCATTTCTTCATGTGTTTGTTAGCCATCTGAATGTCATCTTCGGTGAAGTGCCTGTTCATATCCTGTGCCCATTTTTCTATTGGATTATTTACCTTTATCTTGTTGTGGTATGTGTCTCAATCTTAAAGGAACCAAGGTCTTTTTCCTACTGGCACCCCTCTTAGTACATGGATGGCATCTGGAATCATCTCCGAGTGGAAGATGCTGCAGAGGGCAGAGGGCTGGACACACACATAGGATTTGGAAGCAGAGTTGAGCAGAAGTCCTTGGCTAAGAAAACATGTTGCATTTGAGAAATATCAGTCTCTGGGCTTAAGCCAGCCAATCTCTTGGCTTAAGCCAGTAGTCTCTTCACATGCTTGCTCTGTCTGGCTTCTCAGGAACGTAAATTACTGTAGGTTGGACGTGGCCTGTGGAGGGACAGATGATGACCGCTCTGCCTCATCTAAAAATTGGGACCTTTGGAGAGATGCAGGCATCCTAGGGGTCATCTGAGGTTGGTTTGTTGATTTCTAAGCCTGCTTGGTGGCATCATAGGTTAATATGGGGCTGCTAACTACAAGGTGAACAGTTGAATCCACCACCTCCCTGTGAAAGGAAGAGGAGGTGGTCTTCTCTCATTCAGACCTACAGCTGAAGAAACGATGGAGTGCAGCCTTGAGTCAGAATGGACTCGAGGGCAGTGAATGAATTGTTTTGTTTTATGGAGTTCCAAAGACACATCAAATGTCTTAGATTCCATTATGAATTCCCCTCACCACTCCCTCCAGTGTTTTAAAGTTGCCACCTTTCATCACATTGCCAGGGACACTCCTGCCCTAAAGAGCCATAGAGTCCTCACCTACCAGCCCACTCTTGACTCAGATTTCACTTCTCTGGACCATCAGACAGTAGTTGTCCTTGAATTTATCTTGTGGTGACCCCATGTGTGTCACAGCAACGCTGTGCTCCACGGGATTCTGAAGAGTAGATTTTTGTGTAAGTTGATCTCCAGGTTGTTGTTTTTTTTCCTGAGGTACATCAGAGAGGTTTGGTGGGTAGACATGAACCTTTTGGTTAAGAGCCAAGTGCATTAACTGTGCATCAATCCTACTAGACAGGTTTCAGAAGAACCTAAAAAATATATCCACCAGAAGGCAGTATCTTGAAAAGGAGAGAGAGAGAGAGAGAGAGAGAGAGAGAGAGAGAGAGAGAGAGAGAGAAGGAGAGAGCGGGCGAGCTTGAGTGTAGAATTGTATATGAGTAGTTATTTTCTTTGGCAATTTTTCAACTCTCATTGAAGATATTTTTACTGTCTTCTGGACGTTATTTTTGATGTAGACTGCTCAGCTGTCACATCATCTTCTTTCTCTAAAGGAATTGTTTCTGTTTAAAAATCTAGCCCCTTTCAGATTTTTTTCACATTGTCTTGGTGTTCTGCAGTTTCATTATGATACCTTCAATGTGAATTTCCATCAGTCGTCAGTTTGCTGAGCAAATCATATGAAGAAGGTGAAATGTATGCAGCATCAGGATCAGCATTAACATAATTAATAACCTCTGTTATGTAGAGGATACAACCTTGCTTGCAAAAAGTGAAGACTTAAAGTCCTTGCTGCAGAAGATCAGAGACTTCAATATGGATTCTATCTCAGCATCAAGAAACAAAACCCTACATCATTGGACCAATAGGTAATATCCAGAGAGATGGGGAAAAGATTGAAATTGTCAAAAATTTAACTTAGATCCACAATCAATACCCAGGGTAGCAGCAGTCAAGAAATCCAAAGATGTATTGCACTGGGAAAATCTGCTGTCAAAAAGCTCTCTAAAGTGTAAGGATGTCAGTTTAAAAATTAAGGTACATCTGACCCAAGCCAGGGTATTTCCAACTGATTCTTGTATATGTGAAAGTTAAACAATGGATAGAGAAGACAAAAGAAGGATGCCTTTAAATTGTGGTGTTGGTGAAGAGAATCGAATATAGCACAGATTACAAAAAGAACAAATAAATGTAATGGTAGAAGTACAACCTTAGACGCAAGGACTGGGGAACGTCATTTCATATACTTTCATCATGTTGTCAGAAAGGGCCAGTCTGTGGGAAAAGGTATCATGCTGGGAAGAGCAGAGGGTAAAAGAAAAAAAAAAAAAAAGAAAGAAAGAAAGGAAAAACCTTCAACCAGACAGATTGACAGAGTGATCGCAACAATTGACTGTTATTCATAAAAAGGGTTTTGAGTCACATTTGACTTGATGGCATCTAAGAAGGACAAATATGAACATAATTTTACTTCCTTGAGATTTGTTGAGCTTCTTAAATTTGCTGTTCTTTTAGTAGTACTGAAAAGAAAACCTCAGCCATGTTTCAATAATTACCTCTTCTCCATTCTTTCTTTCCTTTTGCAGTTCAATTAAAACTGTTATATCTCATAACCTCTTTTTATTGTATTTTTAAGTTGCCTGCTATGAACTTCCACTGAATAGGTACACATGAAATTGCCAATTGACCTAAGAAAAGGGTAATGTAATATACTAATATTAAAATGTTATACTAAAAATAGCATGTATAATGTATATTGTTACTATGAAATTGAAACACTTCCAAGATCTGAGAAGATGGAAGTTTGGGGTTTGGGGAGGTGCGGCGGGGGGAGGGGATTGTATACCAATGAGGGAGTTTTTCTTTTGCTTTTCAAGGAGAGGAGCAAATGGGGGGGAGGGGGGAGGGGGTTTGTGCGGGGAGAAGGGTGCAACAATGAATGAATGGAATCCCAAAATCTCTGTAGATGTTCATTGAAATGAAAAATAAACAAACTAAAAAAAAAAAAAAAAACAAAAACAAAAAAGAAAAAAAAAACCGTAAAGGAACTAGAGAAACCTGGCATGAAAGAGGAAAAAACTAAAGGGGAACCCAAAAGCTTGAATGGGGGTCATCTGGAAGAAATTATGTACTTAGTGGCTCGAAATGGAAGGACCAGGACCGATGGTTCCAAAACAGAAGTACAAGGAAAGGAAGGTTTCAAGTCATTTGCACATAACTTTTAATTGTGTGTTACTATGACTTTCAATTTCATAGCGATCAATTTTTACTGAACTTGCTGGATAAGGAAAGAAATTGCAAATGGAAGATCTAAAGGGCTCTCTCCTGTGTCTCTGGGGGAACACATGGCCATTCTGACAGGGAGTTCAAGGAATCTGCAGAGCAAGTATCACTGGTTGTGCTAAAAGGTAAAACCCAGTTAAGAATCCAATTAGACTCTCAGAGGGAGAAAGTGTGACAAAGCACAGAGGCAATATGACTAATTAATTTGCAAAGTGAAAATTCTACCATTGTGAAAGACAGCAAAGCAGCTGAAAGAAACGGAAGCCAGCTGCCCCTAATAAACTTCCCTTCTCAAGAAGCAGTGGGGCAACATTTCTCTCAAGTGGAAGTCAACATTTCTCTTTCTGAGCAATAGTTAATCCACTGGAAGAGACCTGACTAAGAGCTTAGACTGGTTCTGGGTTGTGGAGAGAGACTCTCAAGGTTGGGCCACTTCCAATTCAGTCCTTTAGGAAGGGGATTTGTAGTTTGTCCTTGAACTTGGCAAGAAACAAAGCCTCTGTGTAAGCAGGCACCTTTCTCCTATTCCTACTTAATTTAGGACTAGAAGAGCTCTTGCTCCACGATTATTCTGTTGTCTGACCTGTCCAGCATCTTGGCAGGTGAGCTAGTCCACAGAATTGTTGGTATTAAGTGCCACTGAGTCAGCTACCACTCATAGTGACCCTAGGAACAGTGGACTCAAACCTGATCGTATCCTGTGCCATTTACACCATCTTCTGATACACTTGAGCTCACTGATAGATGCACTGTCTCAATCCATCTCTTTGAGGGTCTTCCTCTTCTTTGTTGACTTTCTGCCTTTCCAAGTCTCTTTCCAATGACTGGCCTTCATAAAACATGCCCCAAGTATGTGAGGTGAAGTTTCACCATCCTTGCCTCAAGAGGTACCATCTGTGCATTTTTAAAGACATATTTGTTTATCCTTTTGGCAATCTGTGGGATCTTCAGCACTCTTTTCCATCATCACAACTCAAAAGGCGTTGGTAGTTCTTCTGTCATCCTTATTCATTGTCCAATTTTCAGTTGAATACCAAATAATTGAAAATACTGTGGTTTAGACTAGGTGCATCTTACTCTTTAAACTGACATCTTTGCTATACAGCACTTTCAAGAGATCCCTGGCAGCAGACTTTCCCAATGCAGTGTCTTTTTTTAATTGAGATTTTTTTTTAAATTTTTTTTTTATTGGGAAAAACATATTGGAGGTACAAGGAGGTGAGGGTTGGGGGCAGAAGGGTGAGGATGGGCCAGGATGCAG